>NC_066523.1:16901841-16968871 GCF_024679095.1 Eriocheir sinensis | reverse complement strand
TAATGGGACCGGTGGATAGAAAGGATTGGCAATGGGGAGCAATGGTGATAGGAAGGGGGTACGGACAGGTGATGTGAAGCATTGGCACGGGACTGCGGCAGATAGGGAAGCGATTGCAATGGACTGGTGATAGGAAGCGATTGGTAATGGGACAGGTGATAGGAAGCGGCTGGTACGGACAGGCGATATAGGGCGATTGCGTAATGGGACTGGTGGATAGGGAAGGACTGGTATGGACCGGTGGATAGGGAAGGATTGGCAATGGGACTGTGGATAGGGAAGCGGCTTGGGTAATCGGGACCGGTGGATAGGGAAGGATTGGTACGGGACTGGTGGATAGGGGAAGCTACTGGTAATGGGACTGGTGGATAGGGAAGGCTGGTACGGGACCGGTGATAAAGGGAAGGGTTGGCAATGGGACCGGTGGATAGGGAAGGTTGGTAACGGGACAGGATAGGGAAGGGCTGGTACGGGACCGGTGGATAGGGAAGGATCTGGTAATGGGACTGGTGGATAGAAGGCTGGTACGGGACTGGTGGATAGAAGGGTTGCAATGGAACTGGTGGATAAAGGGCTGGTAATGGGACTGGTGGATAGAAGGTTGGTAATGGGACTGGTGGATAGGGAAGATTGGTAATGGGACTGGTGGATAGGGAAGGCTGGTAATGGGACTGGTGGATAGGGAAGGTTGGTACGGGACTGGTGGATAGGGGAAGGTTTGGTAATGGGACCGGTGGATAGGAGAAGGATTGGTAATGGGACTGGTGGATAGGGGAAGAGTTGGTAATGAGACCGGTGGATAGGGGAAGGATTGGTAATGGGACTGGTGGATAGGGGAAGGATTAGTAATGGGACAGGTGGATAGGGGATGGGTTGGTAATGGGACAGGACAGGGAAGGACAGTGGGAAGGATAGAAGGGCAATGGGACTGGTGGATAGGGAAGGATGGTAATGGACTGGTGGATAGGGGAAGTTGGTTAAAGTGCTGGTAATGGGACCGGTGGATAGGGAAGCGGCAATGGGACCGGTGGATAGGGAAGGTTGGTAATGGGACCGGTGGATAGGGAAGGATTGGTAATGGGACAGGTGATAGGGAAGGGTTGGTAATGGGACCGGTGGATAGGGAAGGTTAGGCAATGGGACTGGTGGATAGGGTGGGACAGGATAGGGAAGGATTGGCAATGGGACAGGTGGATAGGGGAAGGATTGGTAATGGACTGGTGGATAGGGAGGAAGGATTGGTAATGGGACCGGTGGATAGGGAAGGATTGGTAATGGGACTGGTGGATAGGGAAGGTTGGCAAGGACCAGGATAGGGGACTGGTAATGGGACTGGTGGATAGGGAAGGATTGGTAATGGACTGGTGATAGGGAAGGATTGGTAAGGTGGGACCGGTGGAGAGGGAAGGATTGGCAATGGGACTGGTGGATAGGAAGGAAGGGTAATGGGACCGGTGGATAGAAGGATTGGTAATGGGACTGGTGGATAGGGAAGGATTGGTACGGGACTGGTGGATAGGGGAAGGATTGGAATGGGACTGGTGGATAGGGGAAGGGCTGGTAATGGGACTGGTGGATAGGGAAGGATTGGTAATGGGACTGCGGATAGGGAAGGATTGGTAATGGGACTGGTGGATAGGGAAGGATTGGTAATGGACTGGTGGATAGGGGATTGGTAATGGGACTGGTGGATAGGAAGGATTAATGGGACTGGTGATAGGGAAGGATTGGTACGGGACTGGTGGATAGGGAAGGCTGGTAAGGGACAGGTGGATAGGGGAAGGATTGGTAATGGGACCATGGATAGGGAAGGGTTGGTAATGGGACCGGTGGATAGGGGAAGGTTGGTAATGGGACTGGTGGATAGGGAAGGATTGGTAATGGGACTGGTGGATAAAGGGGTTGGTAATGGGACTGGTGATAGGAAGGGTTGGTAATGGGGACTGGTGGATAGGGAAGGATTGCAATGGGACCGGTGGATAGGGAAGGCTGGTAATGGACCGGTGGATAGGGAAGGTTGGTACGGGACCGGTGGATAGGGAACAATTGCAATGGGACTGGTGGATAGGAAGGACTGGTAATGGGACTGGTGGATAGGGGAAGGTTGGTAATGGACCGGTGGATAGGGGAAGGATTGGTAATGGGACTGGTGGATAGGGAAGGATTGGTAATGACTGGTGGATAGGGAAGGATTGGTAATGGACTGGTGGATAGGGAAGGATTGGTAATGACTGGTGGATAGGGGAAGGGTTGGAAATGGGACTGGTGGATAGGGAAGGATTGTAATGGGACTGGTGGATAGGGAAGGATTGGTATGGGACTGGTGATAGGGAAGACAGAATGGGACTGGTGGATAGAGGAAGGACTGGTAATGGGACTGGTGGATAGGGAAGACTGGTAAGGGGACTGGTGGATAGGGAAGGATTGGTAATGGGACTGGTGGATAGGGAAGGGTTGGTACGGGACTGGTGGATAGGGAAGGATTGGTAATGGGACTGGTGGATAGGGAAGGTTGGTACGGGACCGGTGGATAGAAGGATTGGTAATGGGACCGGTGGATAGGGAAGGATTGGTAATGGGACTGGTGGATAGGGAAGGATTGGTAATGGGACCGGTGGATAGGGGAAGGATTGGTAATGGGACCGGTGGATAGGAAGCGATTGGTAATGGGACCGGTGGATAGGGAAGGCTGGTAATGGACTGGTGGATAGGGAAGGATTGGTAATGGGACTGGTGGATAGGGAAGCGATTGGTAATGGGACTGGTGGATAGGGAAGGTTGGTAATGGGACTGGTGGATAGGGAAGGCTGGTAATGGGACTGGTGGATAGGGAAGGTTGGTAATGAAGGACTGGTGGATAAGGAAGCGCTGGTAATGGGACTGGTGGATAGGGAAGGATTGGTAATGGACTGGTGGATAGGGAAGGATTGGTAATGGGACCGGTGGATAGGGTTGGTAATGGGACCGGTGGATAGGGAAGGATTGGTAATGGGACTGGTGGATAGGGAAGGATTGGTAATGGACTGGTGGATAGGGGAAGGTAATGGGACTGGTGGATAGAAGGACTGGTAATGGGACCGGTGGATAGGGGAAGGATTAATGGGACTGGTGGATAGGGAAGGGGTAATGGGACCGGTGGATAGGGAAGGATTGGTAATGGGACTGGTGGATAGGGGAAGTATTGGTAATGGGACTGGTGGATAGGGAAGGGTTGGTAATGGACCGGTGGATAGGAAGGATTGGTAATGGGACCAGGATAGGGAAGGATTGGTAATGGGACTGGTGATAGGGAAGGATTGGTACGGGACTGGTGGATAGGGAAGGATTGGTAATGGGACTGGTGGATAGGGAAGGATTGGTAATGGACCGGTGGATAGGGAAGGATTGGTAATGGGACTGCGGATGGGGGAAGGGTTGGTAATGGGACTGTTGGATAGGGTATGGTTTGGTATGGGACTGGTGGATAGGGGAAGGTTTGGTAATGTGACTGGTGGATAGGGGAAGGATTGGTATTGGGACTGGTGAAGAGGGGAAGGGTTGGTAATGGGACCGGTGGATAGGGAAGAAGGCTGGTAATGGGACTGGTGGATAGGGAAGGATTGGTAATGGACTGGTGGATAGGGAAGCGATTGGTAATGGGACTGGTGGATAGGGAAGGATTGGTAATGGGACTGGTGGATAGGGAAGGATTGGTAATGGGACCGGTGGATAGGGAAGGATTGGTAATGGGACTGGTGGATAGGGAAGGTTGGTAATGGACCGGTGGATGGGGAAGGATTGGTAATGGGACTGGTGGATAGGGGAAGGATTGGTAATGGGACTGGTGGATAATGGGAAGGGTTGGTACGGGACTGGGATAGGGAAGGATTGGTAATGGGACTGGTGGATAGGGAAGGTTGGTAATGGGACTGGTGATAGGGAAGATTGGTAATGGGACTGGTGGATAGGGGAAGGATTGGTAATGGGACTGGTGGATAGAAGGATTGGTAATGGGACTGTGGATAGGGAAGGATGGTAATGGGACTGGTGTATAGGGGAAGCATTGGTAATGGGACTGGTGGATAGGGTAAGGATTAGTAATGGGACTGGTGGATAGGGGAAGGCTTGGTAATGGGACTGGTGGATAGGGGAAGGATTGGTAATGGGACTGGTGGATAGGGAAGGGTTGACGGGACTGGTGGATAGGGAAGGGTTGGTAATGGGACCAGTGGATAGGGAAGGGTTGGTAATGGGACTGGTGGATAGGGAAGGATTGGTACGGGACTGGTGGATAGGGAAGGGGTTGCAATGGGACTGGTGGATAGGGAAGGGTTGGAATGGGACCGGTGGATAGGAAGGGTTGGTAATGGGACTGGTGGATAGGGGAAGGGTTGGTAATGGGACCGGGTGGATAGGGAAGGATGGTAATGGGACCGGTGGATAGGGGAAGGACTGGTAATGGGACTGGTGGATAGGGAAGGATTGGTAATGGGACCGGTGGATAGGGGAAGGATTGGTAATGGGACTGGTGGATAGGAAGGATTGTTAATGGGACCGGTGGATAGGGAAGGATTGGTAATGGGACTGGTGGATAGGGAAGGGTTGGTAATGGGACTGGTGGATAGGGGAAGGATTGGTAATGGACTGGTGGATAGGGAAGGTTGGTAATGGGACTGGTGGATAGGGGAAGGATTGGTAATGGGACCGGTGGATAGGGAAGGATTGGTAATGGGACTGGTGGATAGGGAAGGATTGGTAATGGGACTGGTGGATAGGGAAGGGTTGGTAATGGGACTGGTGGATAGGGAAGGATTGGTAATGGGACTGGTGGATAGGGAAGGATTGGTAATGGGACTGGTGGATAGGGAAGGATTGGTAATGGGACCGGTGGATAGGGAAGGTTGGTAATGGACTGGTGGATAGGGAAGGATTGGTAATGGACTGTGGATAGGGAAGGATTGGTAATGGGACTGGTGGATAGGGAAGGCTGGTAATGGGACTGGTGGATAGGGGAAGGTTGGTAATGGGACTGGTGGATAGGGAAGGATTGGTAATGGGACTGGTGGATAGGGAAGGATTGGTAATGGGACCGGTGGATAGGGGAAGGGGTTGGTAATGGGACCGGTGGATAGGAAGGATTGGTAATGGGACTGGTGGATAGGGAAGGATTGGTAATGGGACAGGTGGATAGGGAAGGATTGGTACGGGACCGGTGATAGGGAAGGGTTGGTAATGGGACTGGTGGATAGGGAAGGATTAATGGGACTGGTGGATAGGGAAGGATTGGTAATGGGACTGGTGGATAGGGGAAGGATTGGTAATGGGACTGGTGGATAGGGAAGGATTGGTAATGGGACTGGTGGATAGGGGAAGGGTTGGTAATGGGACTGGTGGATAGGGGAAGGATTGGTAATGGGACTGGTGGATAGGGAAGGTTGGTAATGGGACCGGTGGATAGGGAAGGATTGTGAATGGACTGGTGGATAGGGAAGGATTGGTACGGACTGGTGGATAGGGAAGGGTTGGTAATGGGACTGGTGGATAGGGAAGGTTGGTAATGGACTGGTGGATAGGGAAGGACTGGTAAGGGACTGGTGGATAGGGAAGGATTGGTAATGGGACCGGTGGATAGGGAAGGATTGGTAATGGGACTGGTGGATAGGGAAGGCTGGTAATGGGACCGGTGGATAGGGGAAGGTTGGTAATGGACTGGTGGATAGGGAAGGATTGGTAATGGGACTGGTGGATAGGGAAGGGTTGGTACGGGGACTGGTGGATAGGGAAGGATTGGTAATGGGACTGGTGATAGGGAAGGATTGGTAATGGGACTGGTGGATAGGGAAGGGTTGGTAATGGGACTGGTGGATAGGAAGGGATTGGTGGGACTGGTGGATAGGGAAGGCTTGGTAATGGGACCGGTGGATAGGGGAAGGATTGAATGGGACCGGTGGATAGGGTAAGGGTTGGTAATGGGACTGGTGGATAGGGGAAGGGTTGGTAATGGGACTGGTGGATAGGGAAGAATTGGTAATGGGACCGGTGGATAGGGAAGGGTTGGTAATGGGACCGGTGGATAGGGAAGGATTGGTAATGGACTGGTGGATAGGGAAGGATTGGTAATGGGACTGGTGGATAGGGAAGGGTTGGTAATGGGACTGGTGGATAGGGAAGGGTTGGTAATGGGACTGGTGGATAGGGAAGGTTGGTAATGGGACTGGTGGATAGGGGAAGGATTGGTAATGGGACCGGGGGAGAGGGGAAGGATTGGTAATGGGACTGGTGGATAGGGGAAGGATTGGTAATGGGACTGGTGGATAGGGGAAGGTCTGGTAATGGGACTGGTGGATAGGGGAAGGATTGGTAATGGGACTGGTGGATAGGGAAGGATTGCAATGGACTGGTGGATAGGGAAGGATTGGTAATGGGACTGGTGGATAGGGAAGGATTGGTACGGGACTGGTGATAGGGGAAGGATTGGTAATGGGACTGGTGGATAGGGAAGGATTGGTAATGGGACTGGTGGATAGGGGAAGGATTGGTAATGGGACCGGTGGATAGGGAAGGGTAATGGGACTGGTGGATAGGGAAGGATTGGTAATGGGACTGGTGGATAGGGGAAGGATTGGTAATGGACTGGTGGATAGGGAAGGATTGGTAATGGGACTGGTGGATAGGGAAGGATTGGTAATGGGACTGGTGGATAGAAGGCTGGTGGATAGGGGAAGGACTGGTGGATAGGGAAGGATTGGTAATGGGACAGGTGGATAGGGAAGGATTGGTAATGGGACTGGTGGATAGGGGAAGGGGTGGTAATTGGACTGGTGGATAGGGAAGGATTGGTAATGGACAGGTGGATAGGGAAGGATTGGTAATGGGACTGGTGGATAGGGAAGGATTGGTAATGGGACTGGTGGATAGGGAAGGGTTGGTAATGGGACTGGTGGATAGGGAAGGATTGCAATGGGACTGGTGATAGGGGAAGGCTGGTAATGGGACTGGTGGATAGGGAAGGATTGGTAATGGGACTGGTGGATAGGGAAGGTTGGTAATGGGACTGGTGGATAGGGGAAGGGGTTGGTAATGGGACTGGTGGATAGGGAAGGATTGGTAATGGGACCCTTGGTGGATAGGGAAGGATTGGTAATGGGACCGGTGATAGGGGAAGGTTTGGCAATGGGACTGGTGGATAGGGGAAGGATTGGTAATGGGACCGGTGGATAGGGAAGGATTGGTAATGGGACCGGTGGATAGGGAAGGGTTGGTAATGGGACTGGTGGATAGGGAAGGATTGGTAATGGGACTGGTGGATAGGGAAGGATTGGTAATGGGACTGGTGGATAGGGAAGGATTGGTAATGGGACTGGTGGATAGGAAGGATTGGTAATGGGACCGGTGGATAGGGAAGGATTGGTACGGGGACTGGTGGATAGGGAAGGATTGGTAATGGACTGGTGGATAGGGAAGGCTGGTAATGGGACTGGTGGATAGGGAAGGATTGGTAATGGGACTGGTGGATAGGGAAGGATTGGTAATGGGACTGGTGGATAGGGAAGGATTGGTAATGGGACTGGTGGATAGGGAAGGGTTGAATGGGACTGGTGGATAGGGAAGAATTGGTAATGGGACTGGTGGATAGGGAAGGATTGGTAATGGGACTGGTGGATAGGGGATTGGTACGGGACTGGTGGATAGGGGAAGGATTGGTAATGGGACTGGTGGATAGGGAAGGATTGGTAATGGGACTGGTGGATAGGAAGGTTTGGTAATGGGACCGGTGGATAGGGAAGGATTGGTAATGGACTGGTGGATAGGGAAGGATTGGTAATGGGACTGGTGGATAGGGTTATTGGTAATGGGACCGGTGGATAGGGAAGGATTGGTAATGGACCGGTGGATAGGGAAGGATTGGTAATGGGACTGGTGGATAGGGAAGGATTGGTAATGGGACTGGTGGATAGGGAAGGTTGGTAATGGGACTGGTGGATAGGGGAAGGATTGGTACGGGACTGGTGGATAGGGGAAGGATTGGTAATTACGGGACTGGTGGATAGGGAAGGACTGGCAATGGGACAGGTGGATAGGGGAAGGATTGGTAATGGGACCGGTGGATAGGGGAAGGGTTGGTACTGGGACTGGTGGATAGGGGAAGGAGTGGTAATGGGACTGGTGGATAGGGGAAGGGTTGGTAATGGGACTGGTGGATAGGGAAGGATTGGTAATGGGACTGGTGGATAGGGAAGGCTTGGTACGGGACTGGTGGATAGGGAAGGATTGGTAATGGGACTGGTGGATAGGGAAGGGATTGGTAATGGGACTGGTGGATAGGGAAGGATTGGTAATGGGACTGGTGGATAGGGGAAGGATTGGTAATGGGACTGGTGGATAGAAGGGTTGGTAATGGGACCGGTGGATAGGGAAGGATGGGTAATGGGACTGGTGGATTGGGGAAGGGTTGGTTATGGGACAGGTGGATAGGGGAAGGACTGGTAATGGGACTGGTGGATAGGGGAAGGACTGGTAATGGGACTGGTGGATAGGGAAGGATTGGTAATGGGACTGGTGGATAGGGAAGATTGGTACGGGACTGGTGGATAGGGAAGGATTGGTAATGGGACAGGTGGATAGGGAAGGCTGGTAATGGGACTGTGGATAGGGAAGGATTGGTAATGGGACCGGTGGATAGGGAAGGATTGGTAATGGGACTGGTGATAGGGAAGGATTGGTAATGGGACTGGTGGATAGGGAAGGGGTTGGTAATGGGACAGGTGGATAGGGAAGGATTGGTAATGGGACTGGTGGATAGGGAAGGGCTGGTAATGGGACTGGTGGATAGGGAAGGGTTCAAATGGGACTGGTGGATAGGGAAGGATTGGTAATGGGACTGGTGGATAGGAAGGCTTGGTAATGGGGACTGGTGGATAGGGGAAGGTTGGCAATGGGACTGGTGGATAGGGAAGGATTAATGGGACTGGTGGATAGGGGAAGGGTTGGTAATGGGACTGGTGGATAGGGAAGGATTGGTAATGGGACTGGTGGATAGGGAAGGATTGGTAATGGACTGGTGGATAGGGAAGGATTGGTAATGGGACTGGTGGATAGGGAAGGGTAATGGGACTGGTGGATAGGGAAGGATTGGTAATGGGACCGGTGGATAGGGAAGGGTTGGTAATGGGACTGGTGGATAGGGAAGGATTGGTAATGGGACTGGTGGATAGGGAAGGGCTGGTAATGGGACTGTGGATAGGGAAGGATTGGTAATGGGACTGGTGGATAGGGAAGGATTGGTAATGGGACTGGTGGATAGGGAAGGATTGGTAATGGGACTGGTGGATAGGGAAGGATTGGTAATGGGACTGTGGATAGGGAAGGGTGGTAATGGGACTGGTGGATAGGGAAGGGTTGGTAATGGGACTGGTGGATAGGGAAGGATTGGTAATGGGACCGGTGGATAGGGGAAGGGTTGGTAATGGGACTGGTGGATAGGTGAAGGATTGGTAATGGGACTGGTGGATAGGGGAAGGGTTGGTAATGGACTGGTGGATAGGGAAGGCTGGTACGGGACTGGTGGATAGGGAAGGATTGGTAATGGGACTGGTGGATAGGGAAGGATTGGTAATGGGACTGGTGGATAGGAAGGATTGGCGGGGACTGGTGGATAGGGAAGGTTTGGTAATGGGACTTGTGGATAGGGGAAGGCTTGGTAATGGGACTGGTGGATAGGTGAAGGCTTGGTAATGGGACTGGTGGATAGGGGAAGGATTGCTAATGGGACTGGTGGATAGGGGAAGGATTGGTAATGGACTGGTGGATAGGGAAAGGGTTGGCAATGGGACCGGTGGATAGGGAAGGATTGGTAATGGGACTGGTGGATAGGGAAGGGCTGGTAATGGGACTGGTGGATAGGGAAGGATTGGTAATGGGACTGGTGGGATAGGGAAGGATTGGTAATGGGACCGGTGGATAGGGAAGGTTGGTAATGGGACAGGTGGATAGGGAAGGATTGGTAATGGGACTGGTGGATAGGGAAGATTGGTAATGGGACTGGTGGATAGGGAAGGCTGGTAATGGGACTGGTGGATAGGGGAAGGCTGGTAATGGGACTGGTGGATAGGGAAGGATTGGTAATGGGACAGGTGGATAGGGAAGGATTGGTAATGGACTGGTGGATAGGGAAGGATTGGTAATGGGACTGGTGGATAGGGGAAGTTGGTAATGGGACAGGTGATAGGGGAAGGATTGGTAATGGACTGGTGGATAGGGAAGGCTGGTAATGGGACTGGTGGATAGGGAAGGCTTGGTAATGGGACTGGTGGATAGGGAAGGATTGGTAATGGGACCGGTGGATAGGGAAGGATTCAATGGACTGGTGGATAGGGAAGGGTTGGTACGGGACAGGTGGATAGGGAAGGATTGGTAATGGGACTGGTGGATAGGGAAGGATTGGTAATGGGACTGGTGGATAGGGAAGGATTGGTAATGGGACCGGTGGATAGGGAAGGTTGGTAATGGGACTGGTGGATAGGGGAAGGATTGGCAATGGGACTGGTGGATAGGGAAGGACTGGTAATGGGACTGGTGGATAGGGGAAGGATTGGTAATGGGACTGGTGGATAGGAAGGATTGGTAATGGGACTGGTGGATAGGGAAGGATTGGTAATGGGACTGGTGGACAGGGAAGGATTGGTAATGGGACTGGTGGATAGGGAAGGATTGGTAATGGGACTGGTGGATAGGGAAGGATTGGTAATGGACTGGTGGATAGGGAAGGATTAATGGGACTGGTGGATAGGGAAGGATTGGTAATGGGACTGGTGGATAGGGAAGGATTGGTAATGGGACTGGTGGATAGGGAAGGTTGGTAATGGGACTGGTGGATAGGGAAGGATTGGTAATGGGACAGGTGGATAGGGAAGATTGGTAATGGACTGGTGGATAGGGAAGGATTGGTAATGGGACTGGTGGATAGGGGAAGGATTGGTAATGGGACTGGTGGATAGGAAGGGTTGGTAATGGGACTGGTGGATAGGGAAGGCTGGTAATGGACTGGTGGATAGGGGAAGGATTGGTAATGGGACTGGTGGATAGGGAAGGGCTGGTAATGGACTGGTGGATAGGAAGGATAGCTGGTAATGGGACTGGTGGATAGGGAAGGATTGGTAATGGACTGGTGGATAGGGAAGTTGGTAATGGGACTGGTGGATAGGGAAGGATTGGTAATGGGACTGGTGGGATAGGGAAGGATTGGTAATGGGACTGGTGGATAGGGAAGGATTGGTAATGGGACCGGTGGATAGGGAAGGATTGGTAATGGGACTGGTGGATAGGGAAGGGCTTGGTAATGGGACTGGTGGATAGGGAAGGATTGGTAATGGACCGGTGGATAGGGAAGGATTGGTAATGGGACTGGTGGATAGGGAAGGATTGGTAATGGGACTGGTGGATAGGGAAGGATTGGTAATGGGACTGGTGGATAGGGAAGGGTTGGTACGGGACTGGTGGATAGGGAAGGATTGGTAATGGGACTGGTGGATAGGGAAGGATGGTAATGGGACTGGTGGATAGGGAAGGATTGGTACGGGACTGGTGGATAGGGAAGGATTGGTAATGGGACTGGTGGATAGGGAAGGATTGGTAATGGGACTGGTGGATAGGGAAGGATTGGTAATGGGACTGGTGGATAGGGGAAGGATTGGTAATGGACTGGTGGATAGGGAAGGCTGGTAATGGGACTGGTGGATAGGGGAAGTGCTGGTAATGGGACTGGTGGATAGGAAGGATTGGTAATGGGACTGGATAGGGAAGGATGGTAATGGGACAGGTGGATAGGGAAGGATTGGTAATGGGACTGGTGGATAGGGAAGGATTGGTAATGGGACTGGTGGATAGGGAAGGATTGGTAATGGACTGGTGGATAGGGAAGGATTGGTAATGGGACTGGTGGATAGGGAAGGATTGGTAATGGGACTGGTGGATAGGGAAGGGCTGGTAATGGGACTGGTGGATAGGGAAGGATTGGTAATGGGACTGGTGGATAGGGAAGGATTGGTAATGGGACTGGTGGATAGGGAAGGATTGGTAATGGGACTGGGATAGGGAAGGATTGGTAATGGACTGGTGGATAGGGAAGGATTGGTAATGGGACTGGTGGATAGGGAAGGATTGGTAATGGGACTGGTGGATAGGGGAAGGGTTTGTAATGGGACTGGTGGATAGGAGAAGAATTGGTAATGGACTGGTGGATAGGAAGGATTGGTAATGGGACTGGTGGATAGGGAAGGATTGGTAATGGACTGGTGGATAGGGAAGGATTGGTAATGACTGGTGGATAGGAAGGATTGGTAATGGGACTGGTGGATAGGGAAGGATTGGTAATGGGACTGGTGGATAGGGGAAGGATTGGTAATGGGACCGGTGGATAGGGAAGGGTTGGTAATGGGACCGGTGGATAGGGAAGGATTGGTAATGGGACTGGTGGATAGGGAAGGATTGGTAATGGGACCGGTGGATAGGGAAGGTTGGTAATGGGACTGGTGGATAGGGAAGGATTATAATGGGACTGGTGGAGATGGGAAGGGCTGGTAATGGGATTGGTGGATAGGGGAAGGATTAGTAATGGACCGGTGGATAGGGGAAGGATTGGTAATGGACTGGTGGATAGGGAAGGGCTGGTAATGGACTGGTGGATAGGGGAAGGATTGGTAATGGGACTGGTGGATAGGGGAAGGTTGGTACGGGACTGGTGGATAGGGAAGGATTGGTAATGGGACTGGTGGATAGGGAAGGATGGTAATGGGACTGGATAGGGAAGGATTGGTAATGGGACTGGTGGATAGGGGAAGGTTGGTAATGGGACCGGTGGATAGGAAGGATTGGTAATGGGACTGGTGGATAGGGAAGGATTGGTAATGGGACTGGTGGATAGGGAAGGATTGGTAATGGACTGGTGATAGGGAAGGATTGGTAATGGACTGGTGGATAGGGAAGGATTGGAAATGGGACTGGTGGATAGGAAAGGATTGGTAATGGGACTGGTGGATAGGGAAGGTTGGTAATGGGACTGGTGGATAGGGAAGGATTGGAATGGGACTGTGGATAGGGAAGGCTTGGTAATGGGACTGGTGGATAGGGAAGGGTTGGTAATGGGACTGGTGATAGGGAAGGATTGGTAATGGACAGGTGGATAGGGAAGGATTGGTAATGGGACCGGTGGATAGGGAAGGCTGGTAATGGGACAGGTGGATAGGGGAAGGATTGGTAATGGGACTGGTGGATAGGGGAAGGCTTGGTAATGGGACTGGTGGATAGGGGAAGGATTGGTAATGGGACTGGTGGATAGGGGAAGGATTGGTAATGGGACTGGTGGATAGGGGAAGGGTTGGTAATGGGACTGGTGGATAGGGAAGGGTTGGTAATGGGACTGGTGGATAGGGAAGGATTGGTAATGGGACTGGTGGATAGGGCAAGGATTGGTAATGGGACTGGTGGATAGGGGAAGGGTTGGTAATGGGACTGGTGGATAGGGGAAGGATTGGTAATGGGACCGGTGGATAGGGAAGGATTGGTAATGGGACTGGTGGATAGGGAAGGGTTGGTAATGGGACTGGTGGATAGGGAAGGATTGGTAATGGGACTGGTGGATAGGGAAGGTTGGTAATGGGACCGGTGATAGGGAAGGGTTGGTAATGGGACTGGTGGATAGGGGAAGGATTGGTAATGGGACTGGTGGATAGGGTAAGGTTTGGTAATGGGACAGGTGGATAGGGGAAGGATTGGTAATGGGACTGGTGGATAGGGGAAGGATTGGTAAGGGGACTGGTGGATAGGGGAAGGGTTGGTAATGGGACCGGTGGATAGGAAGGATTGGTAATGGGACTGGTGGATAGGGAAGGATTGGTAATGGGACTGGTGGATAGGGAAGGTTGGTAATGGACCGGTGGATAGCGGAAGGCTTGGTAATGGGACTGGTGGATAGGGAAGATTGGTAATGGGACCGGTGGATAGGGAAGGATTGGTAATGGACCGGTGGATAGGGAAGGATTGGTAATGGACTGGTGGATAGGGAAGGTTGGTAATGGGACCGGTGGATAGGGAAGGATTGGTAATGGGACTGGTGGATAGGGAAGGATTGGTAATGGGACCGGTGGATAGGGGAAGGCTGGTAGTGGACCGGTGGATAGGGAAGGATTGCAATGGGACTGGTGGATAGGGAAGGATTGGTAATGGGACCGGTGGATAGGGAAGGGTTGTAATGGGACTGGTGGATAGGGAAGGATTGGTAATGGGACTGGATAGGGAAGGTTGGTAATGGACTGGTGGATAGGGAAGGTTGGTAATGGGACTGGTGGATAGGGAAGGATTGGTAATGGGACTGGTGGATAGGGAAGGATTGGTAATGGGACTGGTGGATAGGGAAGGGTTGGTAATGGGACTGGTGGATAGGGAAGGATTGGTAATGGGACTGGTGGATAGGGAAGGATTGGTAATGGGACTGGTGGATAGGGAAGGATTGGTAATGGGACTGGTGGATAGGGAAGGGTTGGTAATGGGACTGGTGGATAGGGAAGGATTGGTAATGGGACTGGTGGATAGGGGATTGGTAATGGGACTGGTGGATAGGGAAGGATTGGTAATGGGACTGGTGGATAGGGAAGGATTGGTAATGGGACTGGTGGATAGGGAAGGATTGGTAATGGGACTGGTGGATAGGGAAGGATTGGTACGGGACTGGTGGATAGGGGAAGGTTAATGGGACTGGTGGATAGGGAAGGATTGGTAATGGGACTGGTGGATAGGGAAGGATTGGTAATGGACAGGTGGATAGGGAAGGATTGGTAATGGGACTGGTGGATAGGGAAGGCTGGTAATGGGACTGGTGGATAGGGGAAGGATTGGTACGGGACTGGTGGATAGGGAAGGATTGGTAATGGGACAGGTGGATAGGGAAGGGTTGGTAATGGGACAGGTGGATAGGGAAGGATTGGTAATGGGACCGGTGGATAGGGAAGGATTGAATGGGACTGGTGGATAGGGAAGGATTGGTAATGGGACTGGTGGATAGGGAAGGTTGGTAATGGGACTGGTGGATAGGGAAGGATTGGTAATGGGACTGGTGGATAGGGAAGGATTGGTAATGGGACTGGTGGATAGGGAAGGGTTGGTAATGGGACCGGTGGATAGGGAAGGATTGGTACGGGACTGGTGGATAGGGAAGGATTGGTAATGGGACTGGTGGATAGGGGAAGGCTTGGTAATGGGACTGGTGGATAGGGAAGGATTGGTAATGGGACTGGTGGATAGGGAAGGATTGGTAATGGGACTGGTGGATAGGGAAGGGTTGGTAATGGGACTGGTGGATAGGAAGGATTGGTAATGGACCGGTGGATAGGGGAAGGATTGGTAATGGGACTGGTGGATAGGGAAGGGTTGGTAATGGGACTGGTGGATAGGAAGGATTGGTAATGGGACTGGTGGATAGGGAAGGATTGGTAATGGGACTGGTGGATAGGGAAGGTTGGCAATGGGACTGGTGGATAGGGAAGGATTGGTAATGGGACTGGTGGATAGGGAAGGATTGGTAATGGGACTGGTGGATAGGGAAGGTTGGTAATGGACTGGTGGATAGGGGAAGGATGGTAATGGGACCGGTGGATAGGGAAGGATTGGTAATGGGACTGGTGGATAGGGGAAGGCTGGTAATGGGACCGGTGGATAGGGAAGGATGGTAATGGGACAGGTGGATAGGGGAAGGATTGGTAATGGACTGGTGGATAGGGGAAGGTTGGTAATGGGACTGGTGGATAGGGAAGGGGTGGTAATGGGACTGGTGGATAGGGAAGGATTGGTAATGGGACTGGTGGATAGGGAAGGGTTGCAATGGGACTGGTGGATAGGGAAGGATTGGTAATGGGACTGGTGGATAGGGAAGGATTGGTAATGGACTGGTGGATAGGGAAGGATTGGTAATGGGACTGGTGGATAGGGAAGGGTTGGTAATGGGACTGGTGGATAGGGAAGGATTGGTACGGGACTGGTGGATAGGGAAGGGTTGGTAATGGGACCGGTGGATAGGGAAGGATTGGTAATGGGACCGGTGGATAGGGGGTTGGTAATGGGACCGGTGGATAGGGGAAGGTTGGTAATGGGACTGGTGGATAGGGAAGTATTGGTAATGGGACTGGTGGATAGGGAAGGCTGGTAATGGGACAGGTGGATAGGGAAGGGATGGTAATGGGACTGGTGGATAGGGAGAGGATTGGTAATGGGACTGGTGGATAGGGGAAGGATTGGTAATGGGACTGGTGGATAGCGGAAGGATTGGTAATGGGACTGGTGGATAGCGGAAGTATTGGTAACGGGACTGGTGGATAGGGGAAGGATTGGTAATGGGACTGGTGGAGAGGGGAAGGGTTGGTAATGGGACTGGTGGATATGGGAAGGGTTGGTAATGGGACTGGTGGATAGGGGAAGGATTGGTAATGGGACTGGTGGATAGGGGAAGGGTTGGTAATGGGACTGGTGGATAAAGGAAGGATTGTTAATGGGACTGGTGGATAGGGGAAGGATTGTTAATGGGACTGGTGGATAGGGGAAGGGTTGGTAATGGGACAGGTGGATAGGGGAATGATTGGTAATGGGACTGGTGGATAGGGGAAGGATTGTTAATGGGACTGGTGGATAGGGGAAGGATTGGTAATGTGACTGGTGGATAGGGAAGGTTGGTGATGGGACTGGTGGATAGGGGAAGGTTTGGTAATGGGACTGGTGGATAGGAGAAGGATTGGTAATGGGACTGATGGATAGGGGAAGGGTTGGTAATGGGACAGGTGGATAGGGGAAGGATTAGTAATGGGACTGGTGGATAGGGGAAGAGTTGGTAAAGGGACTGGTGGATAGGGGAAGGGTTGGTAATGGGACTGGTGGATAGGGGAAGGATTGGTAATGGGACTGGTGGATACGGGAAGGCTTGGTAATGGGACTGGTGGATAGGGGAGGAGTTGGTAATGGGACAGGTGGATAGGGGAAGGGTTGGTAATGGGACTGGTGGATAGGGGAAGGGTTGGTAATGGGACTGGTTGATAGGGGAAGGGTTGGTAATGGGACTGGTGGATAAAGGAAGGATTGTTAATGGGACTGGTGGATAGGGGAAGGATTGTTAATGGGACTGGTGGATAGGGGAAGGGTTGGTAATGGGACAGGTGGATAGGGGAATGATTGGTAATGGGACTGGTGGATAGGGGAAGGACTGGTAATGGGACTGGTGGATAGGGGAAGGATTGGTAATGGGACTGGTGGATAGAGGAAGAATTGGTAATGGGACAGGTGGATAGGGGAAGGATTGGTAATGGGACTGGTGGATAGGGGAAGGGTTGGTAATGGGACTGGTGGATAGGGGAAGGATTGGTAATGGGACTGGTGGATAGGGGAAGGATTGGTAATGGGACCGGTGGATAGGGGAAGGATTGGTAATGGGACTGGTGGATAGAGGAAGGATTGGTAATGGGACTGGTGGATAGCGGAAGGGTTGGTAATGGGACTGGTGGATAGGGGAAGGATTGGTAATGGGACTGGTGGATAGGGGAAGGATTGGTAATGGGACTGGTGGATAGGGGAAGGATTGGTAATGGGACTGGTGGATAGAGGAAGGGTTGGTAATGGGACTGGAGGATAGCTGAAGGATTGGTAATGGGACTGGTGGATAGGGGAAGGATTGGTAATGGGACTGGTGGATAGGGAAGGTTGGTAGTGGGACTGGTGGATATGTGAAGGATTGGTATTGGGACTGGTGGATAGGGAAGGCTGGTAATGGGACTGGTGGATAGGGAAGGGTTGTTAATGGGACTGGTGGATAGGGGAAGGGTTGGTAATGGGACTGGTGGATAGGGGAAGGGTTGATAATGGGACTGGTGGATAGGGGAAGGGTTGGTAATGGGACTGGTGGATAGGGGAAGGATTGGTAATGGGACTGGTTGATAGGGGAAGGGTTGGTAATGGGACTGGTGGATAGGTGAAGGGTTGGTAATGGGACTGGTGGATAGGGGAAGGATTGGTAATGGGACTGGTGGATAGGGAAAGGGTTGGTAATGGGACTGGTGGATAGGGGAAGGATTGGTAATGGGACTGGTGGATAGGGGAAGGGTTGGTAATGGGACTGGTGGATAGGGGAAGGATTGGTAATGGGACTGGTGGATAGAGGAAGGATTGGTAATGGGACTGGTGGATAGGGGAAGGGTTGGTAATGGGACTGGTGGATAGGGGAAGGATTGGTAATCGGACTGGTGGATAGGGGAAGGATTGGTAATGGGACTGGTGGATAGGGGAAGGATTGGTAATGGGACTGGTGGATAGGGGAAGGGTTGGTAATGGGACTGGTGGATAGGGGAAGGATTGGTAATGGGACTGGTGGATAGGGGAAGGATTGGTAATGGGACTGGTGGATAGGGGAAGGGTTGGTAATGGGACAGGTGGATAGGGGAAGGATTGGTAATGGGACTGGTGGATAGGGGAAGGATTGGTAATGGGACTGGTGGATAGGGGAAGGATTGGTAATGGGACAAGTGGATAGGGGAAGGGTTGGTAATAAGACTGGTGGACAGGGGAAGGATTGGTAATGGGACTGGTGGATAGGGGAAGGGTTGGTAATGGGACTGGTGGATAGGGGAAGGATTGGTAATGGGACTGGTTGATAGGGGAAGGATTGGTAATGGGACTGGTGGATAGGGGAAGGGTTGGTAATGGGACTGGTGGATAGGGGAAGGGTTGGTAATGGGACTGGTGGATAGAGGAAGAATTGGTAATGGGACTGGTGGATAGGGGAAGGATTGGTAATGGGACTGGTGGATAGGGGAAGGATTGGTAATGGGACTGGTTGATAGAGGAAGGATTCGTAATGGGACTGGTGGATAGGGGAAGGGTTGGTAATGGGACTGGTGGATAGGGGAAGAATTGGTAATGGGACTGGTGGATAGGGGAAGGATTGGTAATGGGACTGGTGGATAGGGGAAGGATTGGTAATGGGACTGGTGGATAGGGGAAGGATTGGTAATGGGACAGGTGGATAAGGGAAGGATTGGTAATGGGACTGGTGGATAAAGGAAGGGTTGGTAATGGGACAGGTGGATAGGGGAAGGATTGGTAATGGGACTGGTGGATAGGGGAAGGGTTGGTAATGGGACTGGTGGATAGGGGAAGGATTGGTAATGGGACTGGTGGATAAGGGAAGGATTGGTAATGGGACTGGTGGATAGGGGAAGGATTGGTAATGGGACTGGTGGATAGGGGAAGGGTTGGTAATGGGACAGGTGGATTGGGGAAGGATTGGTAATGGGACTGGTGGATAGGGGAAGGGTTGGTAACGAGACTGGTGGATAGGGGAAGGATTGGTAATGGGACAGGTGGATAGGGGAAGGATTGGTAATGGGACTGGTGGATAGGGGAAGGGTTGGTAATGGGACTGGTGGATAGGGGAAGGGTTGGTAATGGGACTGGTGGATAGGGGAAGGATTGGTAATGGGACTGGTGGATTGGGGAAGGGTTGGTAATGGGACTGGTGGATAGGGGAAGGGTTGGTAATGGGACTGGTGGATAGCGGAAGGATTGGTAATGGGACTGGTGGATAGGGGAAGGGTTGGTAATGGGACTGGTGGATAGGGGAAGGATTGGTAATGGGACTGGTGAATAGGGGAAGGGTTGGTAATGGGACTGGTGGATAGGGGAAGGGGTGGTAATGGGACTGGTGGATATGGGAAGTATTGGTAATGGTAATGGTGGATAGTGGAAGGTTGGTAATGGGACTGGTGGATAGGGAAGGGTTGGTAATGGGACTGGTGGATAGCGAAGGAAGGTTTGGTAATGGGACTGGTGTATTGGGAAGGGTTGGTAATGGGACTGGTGGATAGGGGAAGGGTTGGTAATGGGACTGGTGGATACGGAAGGATTGGTAATGGGACTGGTGGATCTGGTAAGGGTTGGTAATGGGACTGGTGGATAGGGGAGGGGTTGGTAATGGGACTGGTGGATAGGGGAAGGATTGGTAATGGGACTGGTGGATAGGGGAAGGGTTGGTAATGGGACTGGTGGATAGGGGAAGGGTTGGTAATGGGACTGGTGGATAGGGGAAGGATTGGTAATGTTACTGGTGGATAGGGGAAGGGTTGGTAATGGGACAGGTGGACAGGGGAAGGGTTGGTAATGGGACTGGTGGATAGCGGAAGGATTGGTAATGGGACTGGTGGATAGGGGAAGGGTTGGTAATGGGACTGGTGGATAAGGGAAGGATTGGTAATGGGACAGGTGGATAGGGGAAGGGTTGGTAATGCGACTGGTGGATAGGGGAAGGATTGGTAACGGGACAGGTGGATAGGGGAAGGATTGGTAATGGGACTGGTGGATTGGGGAAGGGTTGGTAATGGGACAGGTGGATAGGGAAGGGTTGGTAATGGGACAGGTGGATAGGGAAGGATTGGTAATGGGACTGGTGGATAGGGGAAGGATTGGTAATGGGACTGGTGGATAGGGTGAGGATTGGTAATGGGACTGGTGGATATGGGAAGGGTTGGTAATGGGACAGGTGTATAGGGAAGGTTGGTAATGGGACAGGTGGATAGGGGAAGGAGTGGTAATGGGACAGGTGGATAGAGGAAGGATTGGTAATGGGACTGGTGGATAGGGGAAGGATTGGTAATGGGACTGGTTGATAGGGGAAGGGTTGGTAATGGGACTGGTGGATATGGGAAGGTTTGGTAATGGGACTGGTGTATAGGGGAAGGATTGGTAATGGGACTGGTGGATAAGGGAAGGGTTGGTAATGGGACTGGTGGATAAGGGAAGGATTGGTAATGGGACTGGTGTATAGGGGAAGGATTGGTAATGGGACTGGTGGATAGGGGAAGGATTGGTAATGGGACAGGTGGATAGGGGAAGGATTGGTAATGGGACTGGTGGATAAGGGAAGGGTTGGCAATGGGACAGGTGGATAGGGGAAGGATTGGTAATGGGACTGGTGGATAGGGGAAGGGTTGGTAATGGGACTGGTGGATAGGGGAAGGATTGGTAATGGGACTGGTGGATAGGGGAAGGGTTGGTAATGGGACTGGTGGATAGGGGAAGGTGGTGGAGTCGTAAATATGAGGAAACGTGTGTGTGTGTGTGTGTGTGTGTGTGTGTGTGTGTGTGTGCGCGTGTAGGTTAGTCTTGCCTCTCAGCCCTTCACTCTGTCCTTTACTAAGATTTATACTTAATGTTCTTTTACTCCTATGATCTTCTGTATTGCTTCGTCCTTTTCCTATTTCTCTCATTGCTATTACTTTGATTCTCTCGTTCTCGGAGTCTCAGGTGTTTGAAAGTGGCTGAAGGGGCTGTTTATAGTGACCGACCTCCTTCCTCGGTACCTGATGCGTCTCACATAATAATACTAAAAGAGGAGGAAAAGGATGAAAAAGGGTGAGAAGGAAGTGGAAGATGAGGAGGAACTTGGAGAATAATATTGGTGGAAGTGAAATATAGGAACAAAAGGAGAAGGAAGAGAAAGTAGAGGATGATGAAGAGGGGAAGGAGGAAAGGAGATGAAGGAGGAAGAGGGAATGAGGAAGAGGAGGAGGAGGAGGAGGAAACGGTGAAAAAAAAAGTAGAACAGAGGGAGAAGAACGGAGAGAAGAGGAAGATAAAGAGGAGAGAAGGAGGAAAGGAGATGGAGAAGGAGGAAGAGAGAATGAGGAAAAGGAGGAAACGATGAAAAAAAAAAATATATCAAATAAGAAAACGAACAAGGAAGAAGTGAATAAGATATTATGTAACCTTTTTTTACCCTCCTCCTCCCCTTCCATCACAACACACTCTTCTTCCTCCTCCTCCTACCCCTCCTCCTGTTCCACCCCCTCCACTCCAAAACCTCCTCCTTCAAACCCTAGTCATCCACTCCCTCTTCCTCTTCTTCCTCCTCCTCCTCCTACTCTTCCACCTGTTCCACTCCCTCCACTCCAAAACCTCCTCCTCATGCACTCCTTCTTCCACCACCTCCTCCTCCTCTTCCTCTTCTTCGTTTTCTCTTCTTCCTCCTCCTCCTCCTCATCCTCCTGTTCCATACCGCCCAGTCCGAAAACTCTCCATCTCCTCCTCCTCCTCCTCGTTTTCTCTAGTTCCACACAGTTGGCTTTGAAACGGGAAATCCCTGGGACGCGGCTCTCATTAAATATAACACAAAACCAATAATTACCCATAACAGGGCGATTATACCGATATCGGGCATGCTCGGCCTAGGCGGATGAGGGGAGAATGGACGCGAGCAATACATCGTGCGAGGGAACGGGAAAGAGGAGGAGGAGGAGGAGGAGGAGGGGAAGGAGAAAGTGGTAGAGAAGCTGAAAAGATGGACTAAAACGAATACAAAATAGGAGAAGAGGAAAGGAAGAGGAGAAAGTGGAGATAGATTAAGAGAATGAGATAGGAAAATACAGAAGATATGGGAAGTGAAGAAAGGAAGACAAGGAGGAAAAAGAGGAATGTGAGAGAAACAGGGAAGAGGGGAAAAGAGGAAGGGAAGAGGAGAAGGAGGAGGAGGAAACATGGAAACATGGAAATGCAGGCAACAGAAAGCCTATTGGCTCATTACGAGGTCGCCCGCTTTAATCTCCTCGACCGCCACTTGGGGCTTGGTGAGCAGATGAAAGCACCTCGATATTGGGGAGCAGATGGAAGCCCCTCGTTATTCAGTTTACTCCCGACGCAGCGAAATGACGGTCGATTCTATATTTGAAGGAGTTGATGGTATTCGCATTTACTACTTCTGAGGGAAGATTGTTCCAGTGGCGGATGACTCGGTTTGAAAAGAAACTCCTTCCAATGTCTGTGTTGCATCGACTCGTCTGAATGGGTAAACCGTTATTTCTAGTTCTTGAGTTGGTTTGCAGTTCAAAGAATTTGGAGTAATCGACGTTGTTGAACTTTTTTAGATACTTGAAGACTTGAATCATATCCCCTTGTAGGCGTCTTTTCTCCAATGTAAAGAGATTGAGTCGCTTGAGTCGTTCCTCGTACGGTTGAGCCCTGAAGGTTGGAATCATCTTTGTGTCGCGTCGTTGAATCCTTTCCAGTAAAGCAATGTCCTTTCTGTAATTGGGAGACCAGAACTGCACTGCATACTCGAGGTGCAGTCTTACCATGGAATTATACAAGGATAGCATCACGTCTGGTGTTTTACACTCGAAGTTCCTCGCTATGAACCCGAGCATAATGTTGGCCTTGTTGTATGCTTTTTTACAGTGATTCGCGTGTTTCAGGTCACTGCTGATAGTGACTCCAAGATCCTTTTCCTCCTGCATCACTTGCAGAGGTCTCCCATTCATGATGTATGTGTGGTTACTATTTTGGGACCCAATGTGCATGACTGCATTTGTCAACATTAAAAGACATTTGCTATTTTTCCGACCATTCGATAATGTGATGAAATGTTTGGTGATAGTTGGGGATTTTTTCACCTGGATTGGTGATTTGGCACCTGTCAAAGAGGGTAACTGTTGGATATAAATCAAGGGCTTTGATACTTTCATGCGTTTTCCTTTGCAAACAACGAAAAGAAAAATGAAGAGATAGATTCCAAAAAGGTTATCAAGTGTGCTGGTGTTTTTGTTCATGAGCTGGAGCAAATCTAAACATTGATGAGTATTGAACAACCAAAATGACTCGGATTCAGAGTAATATGGGTATTGTGATTTCAGTGACCTCAATATGCTCACCTTTATGTACTGCAGCTGGCTACTTATAACACTCAAGACTGATGAAATAAGATGTCCAAGAAAGTTCCTTCCAGCCTAGAGAAGTAAGAAGGCAGAGGGAGGAGAGATGCATCAGGCTGGTCCACTGGAGGCAAATCAAGTTAGTTACTGTAGTATTTTAGTTTTATCTGATTCTCCAAGACGATTTATTGCCGTACTTCCTTGAGTAGTTTTCCTGTGTCTAGCTTCCTTCTGGGTCATTTCTGCTTGCTTAACAACAAACTTACTGGAAGATTCTTTCTAACACTCATACACTCCATAAAGCAAAATCACCTTGGCACTATTTTTCCATTTACTTTTTATGACTCATGTTCCACACCTCGTCGTAAATCTCTATTTATACCAAAAGAGTAGAGCAGACTCTATTAATGCTTTTTTACAAACTATGTAACTCACCACTCAAGAAGGAATTTTGCATGGACTCTTCTACATAGTTACACCAGGAGCTTGACTTGACAAGACCCCCCCTGGTAAGAACTAAGTGTGAAAGTTCATCCAAAATAATGTCCTCTTGAATAGCAACTCATGAGTCGTCTCGCTGTAAATACTAATTTCTTTTGGTGAAAACACACTCTTGCCTGTCAGTCCTGTCACATTTATCATATCTTAGCCTGTCAACTGCACACACCATAAATTAATCTCAGCATATTTTTTACTAATATTTACACCAAAAAGCTTTTGGCATTTTCCCATCAGTTGTTCACTGTTTACCTGCTACTCCACCATACATAGAAAATCTTGAGACAATATTGCATTAACATGTTTCTTTATTCAGTACTTATACTTAACAAAACCCAAAATTAATACAGGTTTTCATTCAACTAATTTCTTGAACACAAATTCGTGTTAACCAAAGTACGTAAGAAAATGTAGAAATTATAATCATTGCGACCCTTAAATGAGATAACACATTTAAATAATTAATAATGTCCTGGGGGATAAAGTCAAGTCATTATTACAATGATAAAATGAGATATTGTAAATTCAAGTGCATAGAATCATATTGGTGCTGGTGGGTGTTGTGACTCCCTAAATAGCCTAGAGCAGCACAGCTTCCCTGGAACTGAACATGGCATTACATGACTCTGCCTTTCCTATTAGGGTTTCCTTTCAGTAGCTTAGTTTTGGCAGGAACATAAGGATCAGAGTCTGGCTTTTTTCTTTTTTGCTTTACCTTCCCTTTGTTTTTTGCAAGCTTCTCTGCATTAGACTTTTTGACTAGTGGATTCTGATCCCCTGAAGCATCAAGGAGAATCATGCTGCTGAAGTCTATATTTTCATCAACTGCAGGTATTGTTTGGAGATTCTCAGATGCCTTATTTGGCTTTGTAGTGCTGGCTTGCAATTTAAGTAGCTCCTGCTGATTTTGCATGGTGCCAAAGCTCAAAAAATCATCATCTAAGTTTGACTCATTCATCTGTAGCTCTTTCATGCCTGGAATGAAAGCACGCCTACCCTTAATGTTGCTTCGTTTCAGATGACAGGAACTAATGTCCACTTCAGTGGGTTGATCTGAAGGCTTTGGCCTCTCCTTTTCCTCCGTATCAGTGTCAGGAACTTCTCCACAATCTTCTTCATCTTCACTACTGTCTCCATCGCACTCCTCAACACTAAGAGCTTCACACACTTTTGTATACAGTTGATAGAAAAG
Organism: Eriocheir sinensis; assembly: GCF_024679095.1. Taxonomy (NCBI): domain Eukaryota; kingdom Metazoa; phylum Arthropoda; class Malacostraca; order Decapoda; family Varunidae; genus Eriocheir; species Eriocheir sinensis. The sequence goes on along the minus strand of NC_066523.1, from coordinate 16,943,473 downwards.
GTTTGACTCATCCTTGACAGAAGGTTTCAGCCCAAGTGCCATGCATGTGTGGGGTAGTGCTAGAGTCTCTTTGTCCCGCAGTACCTTCTCAAGATCAGTCAGGGGAACCAGTGGAATGCATTTCTTGGCACAGCCAGGCAGGAAGGCTTTGGTGACAAAATTGGGCTTTACGTTTTTCTCCAGCAAGATGGCAGCAACACGGTCTTGTTCCATGGCCCTCATTACAGAATTGTAACCAAATATCATATGAGACAAAGCTTCCTCCCTTTTCTTGTTCATCTTGATGCTGTCTGGATCCAAATTTTCCAGGAATTGTTTGTAATGTTCCTTTAAAAATGCTTTCCTTTCATCTCCTTTGTATTTTCCCACCTCTTTCCATGGAGGTTTGGAGTAGAGCTGCTTTAACCCTGAGCAACTCTTCCGCAGCAAAGCAGCAACTTCTTCCTCATCTTCAGGAGTAAGCTTTGGCCATTCCAGTGCAAATGGACTCTCAAGGTAATTCTTAATGATGTTTTTCTTTGGTTTTTGAACTCCCTTGATGGTCTGCTTCTGTTCGCTCTTAGTCAGTATCCTTACAGGCTTCACCTCGGAGGTCATGATGATCAATTAGTACAACAGTAAACAAAACTTAATAAGCAAATTGCATGACATCAAAATAATTCTACATGATTAAAATTTGTCTTTAGATCTACAAATCACACACTGCTATTGACTATAGGAATGGTGCATGGGAGATTATTGATGATACTAAGACGTTCAGTCTCTCGGTACATCTATAAGGCCAAAGAAAGCAAGCATTGTCGATGTATAGTGGGGCAAGTAGATGAACGATGAATAGGTGATGAGTCCAACAATGGAGAAGAAGAATATGTTCATGGCCATTTTCTCCCTTGGCTCCAGCATGTATATGGCTGTGTTGAGCTCATACTGGCGGAAGTAGTGAGCGAAGGTATCACGAATCTTCTGCAACATTGTGATGGCTTTAAATAAATCCTCAGATTATGAAAAGTTGGTGATAAAGCAGCGTAGTCCTGAAACAAACAAAAGTGCGGTTATAACAAGCACTGATAATGTAAGGCCAGGCACTTTAGTACTTTTCACTCTTTGGGCTTATCATCTGCTGGAGGGTCTTCTATTTTAGGTATTTCAATCTTCAGCTTTTTCAGGGCATTTTTGACGCACTGTTGGTACTGCTTGTAGATGGGTTCACAACTGGTGTCGTCTGTCTGCCCGCTTAGGAACTTCTCGCTGTACCACTGGTTGAAGCAAGAATCATAAAGAATCTTTAGTTCTTGGCAATCCCTGCTCACACTGTTCATGAAGGTTCTGTAGTCTGGGGCCCTGAAAGATTGAAGAGCTCCCTTATGGATGTCAATTAACTTTGCCTTGTGTTCTTAATTAAATCTTCCAGTGGAGGTGTTTGTTCTACTCTTCCAGTGAGGCCAGGTGATTGTCTATCTTGCTTTGTTCTTCCACTGGAGGCCTCCGTTGCTAAACTGTGTTACAAGGAGGTACAGAGAAGCTCCAAGTTCGCCAAGAATCGCCCCAATGCTGCAGGTAAGAGGCCACACCTGGAAGTAGATAGTAGCAGGATAATATTTATAGTTTACACAACCATTTTCTTTTTATCTTTATGCTGATAATGCCAAGTTTTACAGCCCCCATAATTTAGTTGTATCAGTGATCTTAAAAACTCTCGGTCCTGAAAACTAAATCTGGCAAGTAATTCTGAGCCTCTTTTTGAGGGGTTTAGTTTACAGAAGAGGAAAATAATACATGGCAAGTAATTCTCTGCCTCTCTGTGCTCCCATAAATGAAGAAGTTTGGTAACATAAGTGGCTGAAAATTAATTGCCAAATCATGCTTTCAAGGCCAAGAGCTTTTATGATCAGTGATATGACTTAACAGTAAAAGTAGTGTGATATGTATCCATTTAACTGTTCAGTATTTTCCCTGCATTACTATATGTGATGGTGCCAAGGGGTGAGCAGACCATTTGGTGTGATGGAGAAGGTAATTTTTCAAAGATGATATACACATCATGACCGGAAAAGGGAACCGACAGGACTGCAACAATTATTGTGGTATTACACTTTTCAGTGGCTCGGGCAAGGTGCTTGCTCATCTGTTGCTGATATGAATTTGATCTCATCTGCTAAACTTTTAAGTACCTAAGCAATTGGGTTTCACACCTGATAAATCAACAACTGACTGGATCCTAGCACTTTGCATCCTTGTGGATCACTGACTTTGGCTGCTTGCAGTCAATGTCAATATCAAGAGGGCATTTGGTTCAGTGCATCATGAGGCACTCTAGGACGTTCTGCAGATCTGTGGGACTCCTGCAAGGATTACTGACCTAGCCTCTGTCAAAACTCGTCAGTATTCCATAAGGACATGAGGTGCTAGGATCCGGTCAGCTGTTGACAAACTGAGTGTGAACCCAGATTGCTCAGGTCTCTGATACTTTGAGATCAAAATTGCATCGGCAGCAAATGAGCAAGCACCTTGCCCGACACAGTGAGCAATGTAATACCACAGTAACTGTTGCAGTCCTGTCGGTTCCCTTTCCCTTTCCAGATATGGGCAACCAACCCCCTTTCCCAGTAAGGAGGAACGGCACCATACGGCAGACAGCAATGAAAGTAATCCACAGATCATGGCTTCACCCCCAGTTTTCAGCATCTCTGCACTGATATTACTGTTTGCATTTACCGTTTACTGTTGATGAGGTTTCAGGCCCCGCTCAACTGCTAGTGCAGCACTCTGTGAGGGCCGTCAGCAATTACAATGTTAGCCTCAATAATAATCCTCGATGCATTACTCTCAAACGTTGTAGTGAGTGAGTGAGTCTTAATTGCTTTCATGAATAGTATCACAAATATTCACTGGTTCAGTTTTCATGTCTGATATTTTCATTATATTATCACAACTAAATATCCAACGACCTCCAAAAACCTCAGTTGCCTTTCCACCCTTCAACTTCCTCAGCCTCTCTCACCTCCATAAGAGCTCAATCCTGCTAAATCAAATGCTTTGATTTCATCTGGTCCTCTGTCTACCCTGACTTCTAACAATTTTTGTCTCTTCACTAATAAACTATGAAGCTCTAGCTCTATTCCTCTCTCTCCATCCCTCTTAGTGTACTTATTAGCATTCACTCTGAAGCAGGTGTTTTAAAGTAGAACCTCAATATTCATACAGCATCTATAACATTTTACAAAATTTAACCATTTGCTCAGTCCTCTTCTCTTTTTTATAGAATATTTATTGAAGAGCCCACAACATACAACAACTTCAAGAAGCAAGAGTGACAAGAGAACATCCAGCTCCTTGGCTATCCATCACTTCTCAAATAAAGGATTTCTTATATAAGTAATGTTACAAGATATTTTTTTGTAATGTGTTCTTCCCCAAGTGTCTGAAAGATTAATCAATAAATATGCTGGTGGGGACACTCGCCTTGTTTGATGTAAACAAACATGCTTCCAGTATTTCTCTGGAGCCTTATTTAGGTATTTATGATAGTACAGTTTCTGCCAATTAAGCAATTTTTTACCTAACCCCTTCACTACGGATGGGTGAAAACGGCATCCCGCCCCGCATCTGGGATAGCCGTGTGCGCCAAATTTCGAATGTCACTTCTGATTATAACAAGTTTTCAGCCATAAACTCAACATAATCATCATGTATTATATATATAAACATGCAAAATTAAATGATGTACAAAAAGAAATATAAATTATTTGGTAATTTGGAGATGTATCCATAAATATACAGAGAAATTTGCGTTATTCGTAAATGACGTGTGTCTGCTGAATTTTATTTCCTTATATTAGTTGTGATAAAGAAATAGATTCGTGAAGAAAAGTATAAAGGGAAGGGAAGAGCACAGACGTAAGTAAGGTCATGGAAAATATCCTACAGATTCACCAGCAATACGCACATATTACGGAGTAAATGGCTGAAAGGCCGTGGGTTTGTGTGTGTCAATAATCAGGTCAGATTTACATCAGTGTGTGTGTGTGTGTGTGTGTGTGTGTGTGTGAGAGGGGTCATAAGATTGACACACACACACACACACACACTTTCAGCCTTTGATGTAAATCTGACCTGATTACTGACTGATACTTTTTGGGAGATGTTGAAATTGATAAATCCTGCTTTTCTCATGAAAAAAAAAAAAAAACTTTAGTGCATGATGTGCTGGTCAAAAATTTCGTAACACTAACAATACTAAGTGGACTTAAATTTTCTGTTAAAGTAAATGCCTTTGGTAGAAGCTTGCTGGATTACAGTCTTCTAACAAGTTTAAAATTAAAATTAAGGCCATTTGAAAAGAATCTGCAAAAGTTTAATCCAACTGAACTGAATTATATGTGGCTTACTAGTATTGCAACTAATGGTAGAACATGTCTTCTTATGAATTTTATGAGCAGATATTAGGCTACCAATCACATTCAGTTTGCCATCAACTTCTACATGTTGAAAGGAACAAGTAAACAAGTCACAGAAACTGAATTCAAGGTAACTAATGCAGGTTATTTTTCATTTTCTTGATAAGAGGCAAAAGTTTGTCATTGTGCTTTGTTGGCAGCAGAGTTCACTGACAACTTAAGCCTCTACTTCCTAATAATGAATACAGAGTACCAGGAATACCTTTTGAATTATCTACAAACAAATGTCAGTTTTACCTGCCAAGGCCGGTCCCAGTCGAGGGGTATCGGGAAGGCTCCTGCCCAGGCTGCCACCAGCACAGCAAAGGTCTTCACTTCACTCTCACTCTCAGTGTTTTGTCTAAAATGAAATACTTATTAGCCTCAAGGAATAGCCAGACTCACACAATACTGGCTACTATTGAATTTTGATTTGATGAAATCTGGTTCTCTTGACAGTTACTTGGCTTATCATTATTGTTATTATTATTAGAAGACATAATAAAGGAAGAGAGGGAGGAGTGTGGACACTGCAGACACTATAGGCTGCCTGTCCAGCAGCCCCGAAACCCATGAGACGCTTGGAAAGAGAAAATGAAAGTGAAGGCGATGAGTGAGGAGAGGCTGAGAAAGTACAGAAGCTACAGAAATGGAAGGGCTGAGGGGTAGGGTGATAAACATCTTAATACAAAGAAACATACCACTCTAAGACACGATACATTAAAATTTTGAGCTAGTAATGGAAGGAAAATTGGGTTAACTTGGGTAAAAGTACGAACATTAATGGTGAACAAATGATATGAGAGCAACAGTCATACAATCATACAAACAAAATAGTTGGAAGACATTATTGTATTCGCTATAAAAGAAAGGCAATGCAAATGATCTGAGTTTACAAATAGTTCATGAATGATTCAGTGTGGTGAGTGGACTGTACTGGGAGGATTAGAAGGTATCTTTAATCTCAATCCTGCAGTCATACTCTCTCTTCACAAGCTCATCTTCATCCATTCTTATCAAATGTCCCATCCATCTTAAGAGTACCAAATTTCACCCATTCAACCACTCTGCAAACCACAATCCACTCCCTTCTCTGTAACATCCATATCAGAACTCTCATGCACCTCTTCATTACACATTTCATCCCTTCTTGACACCACATGCACCTTTTATATGGGTCAATTTCACTCTATGTATATGTGATTACTGTGCTGAACTCCATGTTCATGTATCTGATGCACACAACAAAATTGTGAGGATAATTTTGTATCTTATACTCTTCACTACCCCCATCCTCACACTTCTTCCTTTCATACCTATCCAATATACCTTTTATCTGTCTGTCATTCATAACTATACACAGGGCCCGAATTTACAATTAATCTTAATCTTTAACTTAAAAGTTCCACTGAATCTCAAGTTTAACTTATAGCTGAGCTTAAATGAAAAAATAAGTTCAACTTCACTCAGCAGCTGATCCAGTATGAAAATTTGTCCTGGCAAAAGATGTATTTTTTAAATTGCAGAATTGCGACACTTCAGTGATTGAATATGTAGTAATACTACTTTATCAATGTTATATGATGATATACTTCAGAAATATGGGCATAATAAGGTAGTATTTATAAAATAAAGGTTACATTTATCATCCGCGCAAGGTGATATTCTTTTTATTAAAACTTGAATGTAAACACGGACACGCGTTCCTGTTCGTCTTCCTCATTCTTGCATCACCCACCCTCTGACGAAGTAATCATGGAAAATATTGCCGCTTTCACTTCTCCCAAGAGGAAAAGGGGAGTGAATTGGAGAGACTGCCACACTCTACACATAGTAGAGGGAAGGGAGTCAATAGATACCGTCTGCAAGGGTAGCCACTGTCCCCTAATAGATGACATGAATCCGGTGGTATACGATAATCCTCAAACATGCGTTTGAGGCCACTCTCATGCCAAATACGAGCATCATGAGTGGACCCAGGCCAATTAGCTACAGCATTAAGAATATTATATTTGGCATCAAACACTAATTGTATGTTTATGCTATGGAAATTCTTCCTGTTGACATAGTCTGCTTCATATTCCCTGGGGGTATCCTGACATGCGTGCAGTCTATTACACCAACAATGCCAGGGAAGTTTGCAACTTGCACAAATTCTTGTTGTTTCTCTCGGATTTCAGGGACGGTGCGAGGAAATCGAATGAATTGGACAAGTATGGCTGGATGTGTAAGTGCCTTGAGGGTATCGGTGATCGCTTTGCTTACTGACGACTGTGATGGACCAAGATTATCACTGTTACACATCTGCATTTTCCCCGTTGCTAAGTAACGCAGTGTAATAATTACTTTCATTTCGGGTGTCAATGCAAAACTCCTTGAAGTAGGGCTTTCCAGGGCCCCTCTCACCAAATCCGTTACGAACAGTACTCCTGCACGATCCAGTCTGTAGCGTTTCAATAGTTCTGCGTCACTCAAAGTATTCAGAACGTCTCTTCGCTCTTGAAAAAGTCTTCTCTAGGCGCTGACGGGCTTGTTGACGTTCGGCCATCTTGGCGACTGAAGTTCGACTTAGGCTCCTTAAGACGGGTTTGGGCCCGCCTAAAATATCCCGTCAGCTAAGATCAACTTATGAGGGATAAGATGAAGAATAAAGTTAAACTCGCCCTAAAGTCAAGCTTAGCGGTTTAAGATTAATTGTAAATTCGGGCCCAGGGATATAAGAAGACAGTCTGCACATGCAAATTCCTGAGTGGGGGTTATTCACCCTCTATCCTTCCCATTCATAAATACATCTAACCTCCATTTGAAGCTTTCCATTGTTTGCCTCAACTACATAGGTATTTGTTCAGTTTGTTCCACTCATTTGCCACCCTGCTCTTGAGCCAGTTCTAGTCTATTTCCTTCCTGAACTTAAATTTCTCTAACTTACATCCACTGCTGAGTGTTCTTACATCAGTTTTAAGTAAAAGTACTTCATCTAAATTACCCTTATTAATCCCTTTGATCCAGTTAAAATCCTCACTTAAATCCCCATGCAAGCTATGTCTTTCCAAAGAATGCAAGTTTTTCTCCTTCATTTTTTCAATGTTTATTAAGTTTCAAAGTCCTTGGATTACTTTAATAACTTTTCTCTGTATTGCCTCGAGGGAATACATATCCTTTCTATAATAGGGGCACCAAAACCGAACATAATCCAATCATAATCACTGCTCTCCTTTACCTCTCCCTCCATGCCCCCATATTTAATAAAACTGTTCCTTAGTACTTAAATTCAAGAATTTCCATCTTCTGTTCTCCCACCCAGGTCTCACACTATGTCTTTGTCCAAATTCTGTATGGCTTTACAGAATCAATGGTCTGCTCTTTCTGTCAACCTTGTCCTAAGCCTCCTCCAGGTCCATGAAAGCAGTAAACAGCTTTCTATCCTTCTGTAGGTGCTTTTCAACAATCATTGTCAGTGCAAAGATCTGGTTGACACATTCCCTCCTTTTTGTAAAGCCTTCTTGCTCATCATCTACAATTTTATAATTTAATTTTTTATGATTGTATTATTTAAAACCCTTCCCCACACCCTTTCTGGCACAGTGAGCAAGATACTTTAATACATATCTACAGCAGCCACTTTACAACTACATCTCCATATTTCAGCATTTCTGCTACAATACCATCAATACCAGGGAATTTTCCTACTTTCAACATTATTATTACCTGAATAAAAGGACAATTTTTTTGTTGGAAACATGCACTTAATGCAACAGATTTCTCTCACTTATGAATTTCACACCAACCACAATGACTTCCAGTTCTGTAATATATCTACTTTTTATTTTCCCTCAGATCCTCCTTACCCTCTCCTCTCTACATATGACAAAGATGGAATAGCTTTTAGGCTTCCTCATGCCTTGGTGATCAGTACATATAGAGGGAAAATTTCTAATCTACATACCTTTCCAGGAGACTTATAAAGGCAGAGCGTCCAAGGAAAATGAGAGGTCTGATGAATGCTAAACTTGCCACCAGAAGACTCAGGGTAAAAGTTGCCTCAAAATTCCTGAAAATACAGGATCATTTAGACCACAGGCTGACCCTCCAGTTTCTTTAATGTATTTGTATTTCAGCATTTATTAAACTGTGTCATCCAGATTTTTTACCTACCATTAATCATTGAAAAAAGGTAAGTTTCTGTACTTCAGACTTCATCCAAATAATATTTTTACACTATGATACCCTGTCTTCAAGAATTCAAACCATTTTTCTTATTTACTGCATTTGAGAGTTTTAACCCTATCAATACATGACACAGACGTCGGTGTCACAGTATGGAAAGGGTTAAGAGGAAATGGAAGAGGATTAACCCTCTTCCATTTCCTCTTAACCCTTTCCATACTGTGACGCTGACGTCTATGTCACCGTATTGAAAGGGTTAAGGACTTGTGATTTTTGAACCAGTGAACTTCCAACGTAGTTTATTGCAGCCAAGGAGACGGTTCAAGTCCAAAAGAGAAACTGGATCTATCTATCCCATGTTTACCCATGAAAGGGATGAAAGAATAAAGATGCTGACTGTATTTTGCAAAAGGAATTTGGCCAGCATCAGGGTAAGCTGGAGTAAAGTCTTTTGTAGCTAGGCTGTGGGAAGAGTGGAAGCATGAATTTACTAAGTTCAAAAGAGCAATTAGCTTGAAACTATCAATAAAAGATAGAGAGCAAAGCAACACTGCATCAGAAGTTAAGAAGTAAAGGCAATCTGTAAGAGGAGGGTAGCTCAAGAGGTGGCTCTATCTGTTCAAAAGAATTCTGTGGGTGGAGCCCCCCCAAACACATACACATATGGAATGCATACTCCTTAGGAGGGTGGACAAGGCCCTTGTATTTAGCATCTGGGAGCAGGAAAAGAACTGGTGGGGACAATACACAAGTTGGCTTCAAAGAAGATAAATAAGCAATAGGTGAGATATGTAGTTTATGAATGAGATTTTGAGATAAGGATACACCAAGAAGTTTTATTGTAGAAAGGGACATCTATGTTATCAAAGAATAAGAGACAAAGTTGTGTTAAGTTATCAGGCAAAGAAATTAGTTTTTTTGAGGCACTGAAGAACACTAAAGTTCTGTCTGCCCCAGTTGGATATAATAGCACGGTTCTTTAGCATTCAGAATTAATAAGTTGTTTAGATCATAAAAAAGTTTATCTACTATAAACTTCAACAAATTCAAGACAAAAGTACACTTCCATAAACTTACTCTATCACATAAGCTCCAAAGAGCACAGCAACCACATGTGTCAGAAGCACAGAACAGATACTCTGACCCACCACTGAGAGGATTTCAACAATCTGAAAATAATATTCAAAGCTTAGCTGAGTGACAAAAGTCAGGTTAGAGTACAAATGTTAATGAGTTAATGAATATTAACACTGTTGGAAATAAAATAATTATGTCTAATAAATAATAATTCAATGATACAAGGCCATATCAGTAAGTGACCTGGGGGAAGGGTAGGTCAGCTTCAGAGGGATATGCATTAGTGTTGTGTCCACACAAGATAATTCAATTCCTATGAAGGTATTAATTAATGTAGCTGTGAAATGCCATATCCCCAAAATTCAACCATTATTAGGACAAGATTCTTTATAAAATATTTCCTATATTATCACCTGTGGGACAATATTATTCAGGTAATCCTCTTCTTAGCAATCTTGAAACAGAGAAAACCTGACCAAATTTCAGTTTCATAAAAGTTGGGTAAAGTTGGGGGTATATGCTATAGCTGCATGTGGCTTCAGTGATCATTTCCACCACATTGGCCCTTGAGCTTGTGGTGGGAAGAGCCCATTATCCCAGGACAGGGCCAGTGTGAGATCTGGGTTAACACAGTTTACCTTCCTCAGGGTTCACGGAAGCTTTACCCTTTGTTTACAATTTTGGTGTTGGTTCCCACATCACTGTGTGTAAAGCACTTATTTTAAGGCTAAAAGTTGAAATAACCAAACCTTCAGAAATAATGCCCATCTAATATCAAATTAAATTATACCAGATAAACTAGAAAACAAAATAAAGCCATGAACAAAATATCCAGGAGACGAAGCATCTCATGTTGCAGTACGGGGCTGTTCACAAGGTGGTTAGACCCGTGTACATTCGGCACTTAGTGGTCACATATAGCTACCACAAATAAATGGAAACTTTAAAACCTACGAGCAATAGATAAAATACATTCTTCCCGACCAGCAGGTACCGTGTTTGAACATTTGGCTTTAAACAAAAACTTGTATTCCGGAATCCTGAAATGGAAAAAATCACCTCTTTGACAATTCTCCCAGCAGCCGTGTATGACACAGCATGTATAGCCAATAGTATGGCCTATTCTGGAGTAACACTCAAGAAATCATCGCCAGCATGATTACCACAATAAACACCATGGGGATTATTGAAAAGAGGGAAGCCTACTAAGTACTAATTACAAGACACTGACTATTACTTTTGGGCAAAATGTGATCCTTTAATTATGGATAGTTTTATTCTCCAAAAATCACTAAATGATTGACTTTTCAATGTCTGGGGTGCACTTGCTGCCATCCCGCTCCCACCTGTCGTTACAGGCCAGCATAAAGGACCATCCCCACCGCCACCCCGTGCTGCATATTTCCACCGGCCCACTCTGCATGTTGAATAAATTCAAACTAAGCTAACCTAACTTAACATAACCTACTTAACCTCTTCACTACGAGCTGTCAAATCGCGCGCCCTTCCCATATCCGAGTACTATACCCGAGAAGAAATAAAACACACACTGGCTGAAATGACCATGACGCAGTATACGCGTCACTCGGATATGCTACGAGAGACGAAATGACGCGTATACTGCGTCATCGGATGCAAGGGGTTAATGAGGAGGCTTTGCTACCTTCGACCCCCTCAACCCTTTCAAAATGTGCCGCAGACGTCGGCGTCACAGTATGGAGAGGGTTAAGAGAATATTGAAGAGGATTAATCCTCTTTTAAACCTCTTAATCCTCTTAAGAGGAAATGGAAGAGGATTAATGAGGTTTAAAAGAGGATTAAGAGGTTTAGAAGAGGATTAATCCTCTTCCATTTCCTCTTAACCCTTTCCATACTGTGACGCCGACGTCTGCGTCACCGTATTGAAAGGGTTAACAGGGGGGCTTCACTCTCCTAGACCCCCTTTATATTTTCAGCCAATTTTTACATTGTCACCCGTGGGACACTGTTGGACGAAATTATTATTTTCTGGTAGTTTTCGGTGTGCAATGAAATAATCTGCTAACTCTTTCTGTCGCAAACCATTAAATCACTAATAAAATGAGACTTTTCAAAGCCTGTTGAACACCCGCTGCTGCAGCTTCAAAATATCTCGCAGAGATGTTCAGTTTGCTTATTGTTTCTATATTTCACTCAACGCACTGCTCTCAAAGATCATAAGTGGACAAATTAGAACAAAACTAGGCAAATTAATGTTTTCCTGCTGTGTATTCCCCCAGCGCCCATGCATGGCGGACAGCACAGTGACTTATTTCTGCGAGGAGGTATTTCTTGCAACACCGTCCTGTATAGCGGACCACCACCGCCATGTCCCATCCTGCGCTGCGTATTTCCATCAGCCCACCGAAAGTCTTTTAACTATCAAAACCTAACTTGGTAAAGATTCGTATTAGGTCCGTGCCAGTATCTCATGATCTACTTTATGAAACATCACTATCTCTTCATATATCTTTTCTACAAACCTTCAACAGTCATGGAAACGCTTTAAAAATCCAATACAAGGACTTTTTTTTACTCTTGAAAATAGGGGATAATGTTTACGAAAGCACGTCACCTCCTCTAGTGACGCTGCAGCCGCCACAGCCGCAAAATAGCTCGCAGAGGGCTTAGGGTCGAGGGGGGCTCCCCCCCCCCCGACCCCCCCCTCATGTATATGTGACTTATTTCAGCGAGGAGGTATTTCTCACAACACCGGCTGCAGAGTCGCCGAGGCCAGCAAAGGAGGCGACGCGCTTTCGTAAACATTATCCCATATTTTCAAGAGTAAAAAAAAAGTCCTTGAATTGGATTTTCAAAGTGTTTCCATGACTGTTGAAGGTTTGTAGAAAAGATATATGAAGAGATACTAATGTTTCATAAGGTAGGTAATGAGATACTGGCACGGACCTAAAACGAATCTTAACCCCTAACTTTATGTAACCCAGCTAATGGGGGGCTTCGCCCCCCCTTCTATTTGCGACGGAAACTCTCTTCCTTCCCTCTCACAACACTACCATGGTGGGCAAGACTACCGTATATATTTACGAAAAAAAATTACCGATATATCTCAGGAACAAGTGCTTTGCAATGGAAATGAATATGGCAGTGTGTTCTAAGGGCACTAAATCCTTCATAGTGCACCAAGGTGTTCGTGGTTATGAGTCGGGTGAATCTAAAATAATACCCTATTTTCCAGAGGTCATCATTACTGCACTTTTTTTTGCCTAGGTATGGGTAAAGTTGTTATCTTCTCAGCAGCAGCAATTCACGTGATTGATTGATAGTGATTATCAAAAAAATAAAATAAAGTGAGTATGAGTAAAGCTAGCTCAAGCAAAACTTACACACGCGTAAACTGATAAATTACGCATAAAAGAGCATAAGAACATAGGGAGACTGCAAGAGGCCGAGTGGCCTACACAGGGCAGCTCCAGAATCCACCCCCGCACACACCCTCTGCGTCCCAAACGTACACAGGGAGTAGGCTAGACCTCCTTCACCATTACCCAGCCCCGTGCCTCACCCTGGCCTGCCTCTTGGTCCTTCCCTTGGAGGCGTCGGGCAGGGCGGCGGGGGCGGAGGCGTAGCGGCACACGCCCTCCAGCGCCACCACCAGCAGGCTGTACACTCGCAGGGCGTGCAGGCAGGCGGTGAGCTCGTACCCGGAGTGCACGAGGGACCACAGCACACCCACGCCGAGCACGACACACAGCACGTTCCTGAGCACCAACACGTGTGAGGGATTCGCCTGGCTCCTCCTGGCCTCCAACATGGCCGGTGCGGCAGAGCAAGGGTAAACAACCACACGCCAGGGACAACGGACTCACTTTATTTCATATGCAGAGTGAAGGAGGTAGTTCTTAGATTCAACTGAGGTAGAATAATCAAGGAATAAAAATAAACTTTCATTTCTATCTATTAAGGTTTAATATGGCATGAAACACAGGCTGGACAAATGACTCTGTGCACTCCCGCCTCGCTGAAGGCAGCCCTGGAACCAGTGGAGGCCCACCTCAGCTGTGCTAATAACAAGCGGAATAAACCAAAAATGACTAATGACGATAAAATTAATAAATCAACGACCTAGAATTTTCAAAATTAGACATGTCTCCCTACTGGGTGCTAATATAAGGTCCCTTATCTCAAACGGCTCCTTATCTTAATCATTGAATGTCGGATGTAGCAATACGGCAAATACCTGTGCCCGTGACTCAAAGATGAAGGAATGTTATTCTGAGGAATGAAGATCATTCCCTTAGTTAATGAGTATCGGATTCAACAAGTGATCATGGTTTAACAGGACCTGTCTCATCACTTTCGTCATCCAGCTATTTCCTATTTTTCGGTCAGTCAGTCTGTAGATGACTATTGCAGCAAGTCATGATAAAGCAGTTAACTTTGTTATCCAAGTATGGCAAAGCTATGGATACATTACATGCCATGAACAGACTGTGTTGATAATGTTAACTGCATGTCAAATGCCTCAAATTTTGATTTTCTTTAGATATGAATATTGTGAACACTCGGAGATACTCTTGACTAATTTACTGTACATTACTGCACATCACTAAGTACTTACTGAAAATGTTCTTTCAACATAGATTTCCTACTTAGGATGGTGGAATAAATATGCAATTATCAAAGTAACATTTATTAGCTTTGATAATTATTTTGTAAAAAAAAAAATCCAAATAATCATAGGTAAAGTTTACTGAGGGTTTTCAACATACTAGACATGTTCAGCAACAAAATAAGGTGATGAAACTTTTGCAAATATCATAAAGCAGTCCCTGCTTGTTCCGAAGGAGTAGCACACCCTTCTAGTCCTGTCGACACTTGAGTGTCCGCGTGGTCACCTTGTCCGCCTCTCTGAAAAGTGTTTGAGAGTAAAGTTAGTGAGAGGGAATAAGTAAACCAAGGATATCTGCCTCATACATTGCATAGAAATATAAGGAAACACATTAACAAGAAGATGTGCAATATTACAGTGACTATTCACTACAGTTGACTTGCATTCCCTTCCTACACACAAAAGGTACAAGACTGGTGGGTAGACAACTTACATGATGTGAACCACAGCCCCCCAGCCTGAGAGGGCATCACGGTCAAATGCATTGACGAGTGACTGACTGATGCACTCAAACAGGTCCTCAGGTTCCATGTCCTCCTGCCAGGTTGTCTCACACATACCTGAAGAGAAGATTTTATTATATTGAAGAGGAACAACTTTAAGATCTACTTAATAAATTAATATGAAGGCAAAGACAGTAAAAGAAACTGGTGTCCGAAAGATGAATGATCCAACAGAGAATCTAATACTCACATTACTTTTTGAGTAGGTAAAGAAAGGCTTGCACTATATATATATTAAGGATTCAGTAACAGTTGTAATGATGTAAAATTCTTTTATAGCAATGGCCATACCGTAAAGTGACTCTGAGCATGTTCCAGACACTACAAAGTCCGCAGGTTCACAGCCGCAGCCAATGAGATCGAGGGCGCAGATGTATGGCTCCTTGGTGGTGGGGTCCAGCCCAGCAATGACTGGCTCCACGAAGTATGGCCCAAATCTCCTCTCGTACAGGAGGTTCTGCACCATTGCCATCAGGGTATGGGGCTTCAGCCTCCGGCCCTCGCTGTAAGGATAAAATAGATACGATCGTTTATTTTTTGCTCATTTCTAGCAAAAAACTTGTGAATGGAAGGGACAAGTCATTAGTAGATTACAAGTTCAAATAGCATGTCAAGAGGTAGGTTTACAATAAAAAGGTAAAAATGTTCGGGAAAAAAAAGGGGGGGGGGGAGTGTAAGAGAGGTATCTATGAAAATGGTGACAGATGGCTATCATAATGGCATATCAGATGTCCCATAACATGTAGCCATCTCTCCACCTGCAGTACTGAGCCTTACCTATGCATCTGCACTCAGTACAAGTTTCACTTACAAAAAATCATCATCATCATCATTTCGTTTAACGTCCGTTTTCGGTCTTCCTGAGCGGTTGGACGCTTTATGGCTTTTCTCTATTCTACTCTGTCTTCTGCCCGATGCTCATCCAATCCCATCAATGCCAAGTCTTCCTGTATACACCTTCTCCACATTTTCCTAGGTCTTCCAACTGGTCTCCTTCCTTCTACCTCCAATCTCTCCAAAACTCCCAGCACTGTATCCTCCCCTGCTCTCCTCACACGTCTGCTCTTTAGAGAGATGCTACGATTCACGAGTAGACTAGTCACCTCCCTCCACTTTAATCACGCTTCTGCCACTCTCGCTCTCACTGTCTTCTCCACTCCTGCCTAACAGTCCAGAACATCTCCCAAATAACAGTAATGCTCTAACTCATCCAGATTTCCTCCATTCACCTCTAGTTTCTTGTCCTTGCTGTCTCCTTACGCAAGCTGGGCAAATAAAATTCAGCACTCCTCTTACATTTCTGAGGCCTGAGCATCTAAGGTGGCACCACCGCCTGCAACATGTGCACAAGACTGAATTTACAACTACTCCCTTCCCACAGCATCCACATGGATATTTTCCTAATTCAATCTTTTCTCTTGATTCTTCTCCAGTCACCATGTGCTTTGTTTTTTCCATATTAATTTTCAAACCTCCCTCCTCCATTCCTTCCTTCCATTTATTAAACTTTTCTTTCACTTCTTCTGCTGTCTCTGCATTTACTACCAAGTCATCTGCATACAGCAGCTCCCATGGTGCCTTTCCTCTTGTTTCCTTTGTTTTCTCCTCCATTACTGTTATAAACAAGAGTGGGATAAGGGCAGATCCCTGGTGAACCCCCACTCCAATTTTGAATTCATCTGATGTTCCCACCCCTGTTTTCATTCTCAATTTTGTACCTTCATATAGTCCCATCACCGATTCAACCGATCTTCCTGGTACTCTTTGCCTTCTCAATGCCCATCTTAACATAGGCGGATCCAGGGGGGGGGCCACGGGGCCATGGCCCCCCCCAAACGCTCTGAGAGTATGTTTTGGCCCCCCCCAAAGAAATTCGTTACAGATACTGTCAGCCTCCCTCAATCATATACATATCATGTAGAACTCGATAGTCGATACTGCATCGCTCTACTACATAAAACAAAATCCAATTCTATGGCCTCAATGCACAAGCGAATCGGAATTAAGCGCTGAGAAG
Organism: Eriocheir sinensis; assembly: GCF_024679095.1. NCBI lineage: Eukaryota > Metazoa > Arthropoda > Malacostraca > Decapoda > Varunidae > Eriocheir > Eriocheir sinensis. The sequence goes on along the minus strand of NC_066523.1, from coordinate 16,926,625 downwards.
GAAGGCCTCTTCGGCCAATCAACGATTAGGGAAAATACCAAGGTTGAGCTTCAGCAAGGTCGATGAACAGTTGGCCCCCCCCAAAACTCAAGGCTGGATCCGCCCTTGCATCTTATAATTTCCCTTGGTACTCTGTCAAATGCCTTCTCTAGATCTACAAAAACATGATACAATCTCCTTCTCTTCTCCATAAACCTTTCCTGAGGCTCTCTCGTAGTTTACATTGCTTCAGTTGTTGATCTCCCAGGGCAAAAGCCAAACTGACATTTATCAATTCTTCTCCTCAGCCTCTTCTCCAGGAAAGACAATAAAGTATTATTGCAAAGCAAAGAAATGTGACTATGTACATAACTATGTTCTGTAATTTACACTATCTACGAATTATGAAAATAAGACAGTCAGAAAAGTTTAGTCCAAAAATATGTCAGCTACATGCATATTTATTCTTTCTATAACAAGTTGAACAAAAGCTCTATAACTCACCGCATCTCATACATCTTGATGCGAAATTGAAGCCTCTGGAAGACAGTCTGTGTGTCTGTGGCCAGCCCAGGCAGGCCAATGTAGAGGTGAGGGCCAAGTTCAAACACTCTCTGGAATAATAAACAAAACAATTATCTCAGTGCACCTTTTCCACTTACTACTGAATTATGAGATATATTTGCACAAATACCGTCCTCTGGAGGTAACATGGAAGGGCTGGACACCTGAATAATTTAAGTGCTCTTCCTCCACTCTTTAATTACCATATTTGGCGGTTTATAAGATGCACTTTTATTCCCAAAAAACTTCCCAGAAAATCACCCTGCATCTTATAAGGTCAAGGTTCAGCTTTGGGTTACTGTCTAGTGAAGTTTTAGTGCTTCAGTGGCACTTAAATTAACCGCAAACATCTCCACAGATGTAAACAAAGTAGCAAATCACTTCTACACCAGCCACAGCAACTCTTTTCTAAAGTGACATTGTATACAAGAAGTATTTATCACTATTTCTAAAGTAACATTGTATAACAGTAATATTTACCACTACTTCATATAAAATAACATCAGTCAGGAAGAAAATTAAGTGACGACACTTAACCATGACTGTACCTAAAGAAACTAGCAGACGGCTGTACACCAAATATGACAACACACGCAAGACACACTTTCTTTTGTTATAAAAGTGTACAAAATATTTCAACTAAGAATATGATGGAGAGAATAAAGTAAATTTATTATCACACTTCCTGATGTTTTAAAAATGTACTAAAATATTACAAAAACTAGAATTATGATGCAGAATAATAATAAAAAATATGATGTACAAACTTTATACCTGTTACCACTCTGACAATGTCACTGTCTACACCATGTTTGTTTACATCTCAAAGTAGTACTCTCGCATCTCTAAGAAGGACCAGTTCAGGTAGGTCCCAGCAAATATTAAGGGTTTTAAATGTTAAATATTGGGATTTAATAAAGATCTGAATACATACGGTATGAAACTGAAAAATGACCTGATAGAGGGGAGGGCCATGAATGTCAGGCGAAAAATCACATGACACTCGTAGATTAAACCTGCTTATTATATTTTTTTCTATTGCCTGCCCAAATTGGGGGGGTGCATCTTATAAGCCGTCAAATACGGTAATATGATGTGAACTGATCCTGGATGTTGGAGGCAACAGACTGGTGGCAGGGCAGGTATGACAAATTAATCTGTATGTGGTGGCTGCTTCAAAAATTATTTGCCCCCTTACAAAATGACAGAAAACAAAGTTACTGTAACAAAACTTGGAAGGATGCATGCTACTGATAACTGTTACATCTGTTACTGTTACATTTTCAACGTTACAAGATGTTCCGAGGTAGCAATGACTTTTTCAGCTGCGTGTGTTTGTGGCCCTTTGTTGGCATTACCAAATCGACAGAATACAAAGTGAATAATAACTGTAAAGGATGGTTGAAGACTAACTATAAGTGGCATATATTCAACAGTTTCTATTGTTTCATATCATGCCATGTTTTTGAGTATACCACTGATCTTGGGTGCCTGTTTGTATGGCTCTCTGTTGGCACTACAACTACTTATATGCATAAAGTCACTGCACCTCAAAGTCAGTTGAGATGGTCTGGGCCTGGACACCAAAGCGAAGGTCACAGGCAATGGCCACACAGTTCTTGCCCTTCATGGCCACCACACAGCCACCATTGTAGTTTAGGATACTCTGCAAAACAAATTTTTCTCTTAGTGCTGTATGTGATAATCTGGAAACCATGTATAAAAAAACTAGGTTGCCAAATTGTAATGACTGTCAGCTAATTTGACAGGGAGATCATATAATATGATTAGGTATCAAGTTAATAATAAACTGAATGAATACAAATACACACTATTTTCTAACAGAACATCACTTTAAAACTACAAAAAGTATCCCATCACTCCTAAAGTAATGACCTATGAGCAACTGATTAGCTATTCAAATCTCTGAAACAAGTAATTTAGAAAGGAAAATGATTTGTGTTAAAATTGACTAGAAAAATTTGTCAACCACTGGACAGTTTGGTAAATTTCCGGTCTTTCCCCAACTTCACTCTGAGCTGCCAGTTTTTGCCAGTCATCACAGCTGCACACTGCCAATATACATGATGAAATGAAATATAATTAAGTATCAAAATTCATAAAATCAAAACTAACACTTCATAAGAGGGAGGACTTTATCCCCCCCCCTTACATTTTAACAAATGGAATAAAATCACAGAAATGAGTAATCTATGACAGAAACAGTACGATTAAGGCACATATAGCCTTTAAAATATGTGTCTTGACTTATCAAGCAATACGACTTTGTAAACCTGGATATAAGAAATTTACTGAAGGACTTTCATCTGGACACTGCTATGTCACTGAGACAGTGATGAACAGCAGACTCTATGATCCGTGAGTCAATCTGGAACTGGACGTCAGAACATCCGAGAAGAGTTCCCCACAGCTATATAATGAGTTACCCGAGGATGTTAAGAACAGTGGCAATCTGACAACCTCCAAAAAAGCACTTAAGACTCACTAAACCTTATGACGTTACAAACATGAGGATCAAGGACAACTTTCAATGTTAACATCATTGTAATATTGCTGACGGCCCTGCGAAGCGCTGTGCTGGCAGCGGAGTGGAACCTGAAACCTCATCAACGGTAAATGATAAACACTGAGATCTATCAGAAAATAAAGTGTTGATCACTTGAGTGAAGGCGATGAAAGACTGAAGCACTACTGTGATGGATGTAATTGTGGAGTAAAACCATTCAAGTAAACAACATTCATGACTCTTGGGATAAGTAAGATATATATGGAAATAGGAACAGAACAATACGAGCATGACTCGTGTTGTAAAATACAACTACCAGGTAAACACACACACACACACACACACACACACACTTGTATGATACCCAAATATGCACTTTAGAGCTTCTGATTGGCTTAAGAAAAACTAAAATTCTAATGTAACGTATGCAAATTCCACTTCTCCTAAAATACTGGAAGAAAAAAGTAAAAATGCCCTCAGAATACAATCAACAAGGACGAAAAATCACCCTGAAGTAAACAGCGTAACAATGGCGATTCGCGACCTTCTAACACAACACATGGCAGTCAAAGGGTTCATAAACGATGATGGAATATCTTCACCTACACCACAAAGGCAGTAAATGGCTCAAATCAGCGTAAATAGGCAAAATAAAAGGCCGGGCCACCCACCATCCTGCCGCCCCGCTGCCGAAACGCTCCGTCACAACACTGGCCTTACATCCCCCTTGCGTTATCGCTCTAAACGAGGTGCAAATTCTCTTTATATATAAAAATCTAGCATATATAAAGCTTAATATTAAACGTTCAATGTATTTTTTTGTATTTTGTTCTCAGCGGTTTACTGTTGTAACCTCCGTAGAGCTTTAAAATAGCCACATTGTGACCCGGACATAAACACCTTCCCGCTGCACCAAACCTCGACTTTCTAATTCGGTTACTTACATGAATATTCAAAATTGCAGCTTTTAAGGACAATTCCTCCACTAAATAATCTGTGGATACTGTTTATCTACATCCTGCATAAAGCTGAACACATTTATCACTATAGGCCTACATAGCGAAATAGCGAGGTGATGGGATTTGTGTGTTTACCTAGTTGTATTGCTTTTTAAGGACAATGCTTCTAATAAATACTCTATGAATACTGTTTACCTATATCCTGTATAAAGAAGAGCACGTTTATCTGTGTATATAACGAAAGAGCAAAGAGGTCGGAGGTAGCAGCGTCTCCTAGCAACGGGTGTAAACAAAATTTCCCTCCTGTGTACGGAATAAGCCGCCGTGATCTTGTCCTTCGATGCTAAATCAATGTAATATTTCCCTGATCTCGGTTTGGTGGTGAAGGTTATCCCGCTGAAGGAAGAGTAGAAACAACGGTGAGGGCGCTGCTCATGTCTTTCACGGGATACTGTATGTGTGTAGGTTATGGGGACTTATGAGGTGACCTTTGATACATGGGATAAAGTTGTTTTTCTTGGTGGATTAATTCAAGTTCAAGTCTAAGATGATGCCGTTACTGAGAAAGAAGTACTCATATGACCAGATGAGCTAAGGGAATTACCAATGGAGATGTTGAATTAGTACTTACTGTGAAAATATATGTTGACAAAGTGCTTACTGTGAAAAAAATAGTGTTAGAACCCGAAGCAATGCGCACAAGCTGGATATACTTTCCTTTCCATTAAAGAAAATAGAAAAAAAAACAAGTTAAACAATTGACTATGAAACAAGTTATTATAGCCATAGAAAATGACTGTTTACACTGCAAACAGTTTCCGGAAAGAGATAAAGCAAAGGTTTCTATTTTATTTTTGAAGCTTTATGAATCTACTTGTATATTCACTTAGTTATTCATGAAGTTATTTATATTACCGACTTTTTATTTATTTATTTACGTATCAATATTCATTAATTTCCTAATCTATTTTTTTCTTGGGGAGTCATTCTTTCGTTCTTTCTTTCTGTCTGTCTGTCTGTCTGTCTTCTTTCTTTCTTTTATTCCTATTTTAGTTTTCCTTAATTCTTTGTCAACATAATTGTTATACATTATCACTCACTCACTATTTTTTTCTTCTCTTCTCTATCTGTTTCCTTTATTTCCTTTCATTAATGTTTTACCATTTATTACATCTATCATCTACTTTCTCCCCCAGGTGTCCACAATGCTGCGTCAAGGCCTGGGCACCAACATCACGGCCATCGTCAACAGACTGGCCTCGGAGCTGCAGAACACGCCTTTCTATAATGACTTCCTCGCCGATGTGCAGGTATGTACAAAGGATCATCATCACCATCATCATCATCATCATCATTTGTCTGTTCCCTAATCGCTTCTCATCGTTCTTCTTTGCCCACTTCTTAATCTTTATTGTTATTGGTGAAGTGAGGGAATAGGTAAGAGGAAACCCATTCGTTTTTTCATAGAACGTCAGCCATTGCCCTCTATATTATACATCATAAGCCTTGTTGACACCGTTGTTCCTGCTGACAGAAGCAACAAGCGTGATGACCGGTGCTTCCTCTGTTACTTTTGATGATATTTTGGTTCTGACAGGTGTCGATGTCATATATTATTACTTTTATTTACTTTGAGGGTAAAGGATGCCTAGTACACATTCCTGGCAAATGACAGTGACGAATATGATGGCTTTTGTCCGTTATTAGAGGCCTCGATGACTAACGTACTTCGTGATGAGGATGGTAATTATGATGATCAGGAAGTGAGCAATATGAATGAGGAAACAGGCAAAAGTTGAAAATATACTTGCGACGATTAAAAGTAAAAGAAAAAAACATTATATTATATTTAGAAAAGATAACAGATGGACAGCCAAAGTATCAAAATGACTGCTTGAGAACTGGAGAGCTCAAGGTAGACAAAATATCAAATAAAGAGCTGAAATTAGAGCATGTGCTAGAGCAAGATGAAGTACACTGACAGGTATGGGGGAAAACATTAAGAAAGGCCTTTGTCAGTGAGTGGAATAATTGTGGTTGGCAATAGATAATGCATAAACTGATCACAAATGCGTTGATGTATATATTATGAAATAGTTTGCGTGAGTGATGATTTTTTCTCATTATTCTCGCTTAGAGGGGCCTTTAAGAAACATGATCCCCGTAGCTACCAGGTTATTATTACCCTTGTCCCTGCAGACGACGATGGCCACGCAGAACTTCAACAAGGAGCGTTTCGGTGCCGAGTGCTACGAGTGGGCGCAGGGCACGTCCCTGGACACCCGCCTCCGCAACGCCCTCTACCACCTGATGCACGTTCAGCCCACCCTCCTGGCCAACCCCGACACGCCCCGACACGTTCTCAAGGAGCCGCTCACCTACATAAGGAAGGCACAGGTAACATAGAGACAATGATACGAACGGCTATAAAGAGTGAACAAAATCATTACCTCTACAGGAAGCGTCTCTCCACTTTCACTACAAAACCCCATGTCCCACAATCCCTCCATCCACCGCATAGTATATACAGTAGCGTCTGACCGACTGATTGGGATATATGATATTGGTGCCGGAACTGCATTGAGCACAGAGAAGGGTCCGAATAACATGAGATCAATCAGCGCGGTTCGAGCTACAAAATATCAGCCAAATATCTAGTATGGAGTGCAGGTCACAAACAGCAAAACCCGCAGACCATAAGCGAAATTAGACAAGAAACCGAGTTATTGGAGCGAAAATCGAATAGCGCGGCCCAGAGGTTGATACCACGCACCACTTGTACTGTCCTTGGATACCACAGAGGCGAAAAAAGCTCGTCTGCCACGGTCTGGTCTGTTGCCACTGCTCGAAGCTGTCGACCATCTTACCGGGCCGAAAAATACAAAACAGACGATATCACACACCTCATTTCTACTCGATTTCCTGACTCTACTATCTGATGTACAGAAAAACTAAGGCCAACATCGTCTTCTTGAGGATATTTTGCATTGGCTTAGTAAAATTTTTTAACAAAAAATTATCATAAATAAACGAAAAAAGGGTTAAGTTAAAGTGTATAAACATTTCCTCCCAACTTATTTGGATTCAAAAACTCATTACTCATTTTTTTGCTAATTGCATTACATTTTAAGCACAGCTTGTAAATCTATACATTTTTTTTATTAAGTTTGTAATACGTACCGGTTTGAAAATGTCAAGAGGGTCAAAAATTGCCAAGTAACATGACCGCGTCGTGCAGGGGGAGAGTGGCTCAGATGGCGCCGCGACATACTTGTTTACAAGGCTCCCGCCGCTCCCGCAGGGGATGCAAGCGCGGGAAGCGATTCCTGCTTCAAGGCTAATTAATAAAACTGTGGTTGAAAATAGTAATTACACTTCATACAAAAAATCGGCAAATAAAACATCTTACCTTAGTTTGAACTGTGCATTGTCATGCAGGAGTTCGTGGGCAGCGAAGAATAGTCTATTTGAATTTCATATGGCTAGTTTTGCTTACTCTGAAGGCCTCATTCAAGGTATAAGTGGGGATGATTTAAAAATTATCAGATAATGAAATAAGATAAATCAATATTAGTTCTATACAGCTTCCTTTTCTAAAGTACTTAATCATATGAAGAAAAAAAATACATGATTACGAATAATCTCATTTTTTCGGTAGGATTACCTTCCTTGAACACTATAATAGAGGGCAAGTTAAATATAAGCAATACTCTAATGAAGTCGCTTGTAGTTAAGATCTAGTTCTTAATCGTTTCATATGTTTACAACCTGATTTTTAAAGAAAGAAGCATGGTTTGATATGCTTGAGGGTATAAACACTTTAAATAAAAAAAATAAAAAGGTATTTAGCTACTCCCGCCGTGTTTTGGCTGCCCTGAAATGTGTGTAGTGGCTCTCGCCCAGTTTTGGCTACCGTAAAAGGTATGCAGTGGCTCCCACCAGGTTTGGCTGCCCTGAAGGTCTGTAGTGGCTCCCCCGTGTTTGGCTACCCCAAAAGATGTCTAGTGGAATATCACTGTAAATTCAAAATCCTCATGGACTTTATGGTTTAAAATTATCACAAAACTCTAAAATGGCATAAGTTTTGACACCTGATTTGTTTGACCTTGCGGCATCTATGCACACGCGTGTAATTTTATGCACCCCTATGAGTGTAGTGTCTGCGACTATTCTTTACCTCTCACGGAAAGCTCCTCCCGGAGGTTTTGATGACTTTAACCAAGTATTCTTTTTTTATGCAGAGTGCGTGGGAGCGTCGGCTGGTGAAGTGCGTGAACAGCATGGCTGCCGAACTGGGGGTCCCGCTGGCCAGGCGACGGACCAAACAGGAGCGGGAAGATTTCTCAGACCGCTGGGCTGACCTGTCCACCGAGGAGACAGGTGGAAGGACTTACACAGTGCTATGTTACAAGATCACGATAAGAATCTTACTCTAATACTGCCAATAATGGTTTGATATTTCATTGCCGCAAAGTAAACCTATGTATCAGGGTCACTGTCTTCATTCGCTTCTTATATTCCATCAAAAATTACCCTCTTACGCTACTGAAAGAAAGAAAATAACAGGGTAACAATAGAGGGCGTTTGTGAACCATCTTTGCTTGTCATATCTATTTATTTCGTTTCCCAAAGCCTAGTCTATCATTAAAGCTAATATTGATAGTCAGGCTCCTGCAGGTGATTTCGTTCTGCAGATCTAACGATGATCCGGCCAGTGTACGCCCCCAAGGACTTCCTGGAAGTGCTCGCGTCCCTCAGGAACCCTAACTATGACGAGGCCGTGTGAGTGTAACGCCCAAGACTTTGACACCACCTGACACATCAAACTTTGGGCCGCCTTGCCTAGTGTCAGAAGATTACGTTGAGGCATTATTCTATTCCTTCTCCCTTTATCTATCTTTATATATCTATCAAACCTTTTTCTATCTATCCATTTCTCTCTCTCTCTCTCTCTCTCTCTCTCTCTCTCTCTCTCTCTCTATCTACCCATTTACCTAACTATATCTATCTTTTTCCTTTCTTTCCGTTACCTAGTATATGGAGCATCACCAGAAGATTAATCATACACTCATATCATTAACTTTCCAGTCTGTCTTCACACGTCAGTCAATCAGATAAACACTCGTACACTCAATTAACAATTCAGTCCCTTAACGAGCTAATCAGTAAATTTTTCTTTCCGCATGTCAGTTAATCAGGAGAAAAGAAAATCAGCATGTTCACCAATAGTTTACAGTCTGTCTACATTTGTGTTTCTCTGTGTCATACCCTAGAGAAGAGAACCTCTGGGGCAGCATCCAACTCCCTCTCAAGGTCAACGACATCAAAGGCTTGGTGAGTCACGTCTGTTTGGTGATGACGAGGGGCATGTGGTGAGGAAGTGACTGTTCGCTGGTGACTTGTGGGTGTCTAATGTGGTTGTTTGGTGACTTGTGGATTGGTCGTAACTGTTTAAAGTGACTCATGTGTGTTTGCACCGCCCTAAATGATCCTTGTACGTGAAATGTGGTGAGGAAGTGTGTTTGCTGGTGACTTATGGGTGACTAACGTGACTGTTTGGTGAATTGTGTATTGGTCGTAACTGTTTAAGGAGACTCATATGTGTTGTAACTGCCTAAAATGATCTTTACACCTGACGATAATAACAAGCATACTATCCTTCACGTTGGTCAGGTGGAGCTGTACGGCGAGCTGGCATACTGTTGCAAGCACACGGGGCTCGACGAGGCGGTGGCCGGGGAGTACAAGACCAACCTGACGTTGGCGGAAGAGCGGCTCATCATGGGACAGAAGGGTGAGTCTCCCCTAAACAACCATGACCCGTTCTTTATGCATACAGTAATTTCCAGTGCCAGTCCCAGCGATGACGGAAACAATTAATGTGACTGTTTGTGGATGAGTTTTAACTGTTTAAAGTGATTAATACGTGTTTTGTACCTGTCTACATGTTACGACTGACTATAGACTATTCTGACTGTGGCAATGCTTAGTGATTAGTGAATGTCTAAATAATAACCAGACTCAGTTATACTTAAAACTAACTCCAATCCAGACTGAAGAAAAAGTATATTTATAAAAGAGAAAAATATGTGCCCCTAAAACTGAGAAAATAATACGTCTTGTTGACCTGAAACTAAAAAAAAAAAAAGACTAGAGTTAGACTGATTGATAGAGATATGTATTGTTAAAGATGATGGAAATAATGAACGTGTGTGTGTGTGTGTGTGTGTGTGTGTGTGTGTGTGTGTGCCGGCAGTGGTGGAGAGGAACCACGGGCCGCTGAGTCGGGAGCTCATCAAGAGTGGCTGCCCCACCAGCCTGCGCGGCGTGCTGTGGCATCAGGTGCTGGGCCTCGAGATCACCGAAAAGGTAAGGAAGCAGTGGGCTCTATCTTTTTGTCTTTCTTACGGCACACCAGAATGAACTACAGGAAAACAAAAAAACAAAACAAGTCCGCAAGACGGTGCTCTATATGAAAGAAAACAGGAAGATGCAACAAGTTACGTTTTATCCTTTCAATTTTTTTTTTTTTTTTTTTAGTGTCATATCATTTACCGTCACCTCCACATCTTTCCATCACCACCACCACCACCACCACCATTACTGCTACCACCACCATCATTAGCATCACAGTCATGCCATTGCTCTTACCATTAACTACAACTACATACATACCATTACCCGCAGCATTACAAGCACTTCGACGAGCTGGTACAGGCGGTGCATCAACACGACCTACTAGTGGACAAACTGATCATGAAGGTGAGCGGGTGTGGGTAGGAGTGAGGGAGGTGTAGCCAGGGCTGGGCAGGGACACGCCTCATCTCACTCGGGGTACTGTGCTTGCTTGCTTGCTCCTTAGGAGGGGTTCCCAATGAGGCCGGGTTCCCACTATCCCGTTTTGACGGTGGCCGTCGTCGTTAATAAGTTCAAAGTGATGTGACAAAAACGGGGCCGCTCGGCACGGAGATGGGCTACATCAGGCAGGGATGGAGTGTTCGTATTCGGTATTCGTATTCGAATATATTCGAATACCGTATTTGGGTGTATTCGTATTCGTATTCGCATAATTATTGATAGAAATCAAAGTATTCTCATTCGTATTCGAATACAAGGAAAAAATATTCGTATTCTGCGAATAATCTGACGAATACTTCAAAATTTCTTATCATTCGTTATGTATTACAACTCTAGCCTCCTGGGCTGACGTGTGATCGTCGTGTATAGTACAGGTTCGCAGACTGTTGCAGCGCGGCATAATTTTACTGTTGCATAAATTTAGAGCAGTGCTATACCTAGTGACATCAAGAAGGTATTTGCAATCAATAGTATTCATGAATGTATTCATGAATACTTTTAAGAAGTATTCGTATTTGTATTCGAATAAAAATCGTTTCGGTGTATTCGAATTCGTATTCGTTGGAATTTGAAGTATTCATATTCGAAAACACAACCCTTGTATTCGCTCCATTCCTGCCAAAATGACGGTCACGCCGTTTGTTGACAAACAAAGCATGGACCGCATGGACGACAGCGACTTCTTGTTGCTGCCTTTGTATTTGCTACTGGGTCAGAAGACAGGCCATCTAAGAGGAGGCGAAGGTTCTGACTGTCAGTTTCTGTTGTTTTTTCTCTTTCTCATTCCTTCTTCTCTTCACCATATAATAAAAACAACAGAATAATAACTAATCTACAATGAAACCAATTAGAAGAAATAAATAGCGGTGGAACCTCAGGACATCATAGAGACTTTAGTCACTACATCCCTCCATCGATTTCCTCCCTCTATTCTTCACTCTATCTCTCCCCCAGGACATCCAGCTGACTGCCTCTAACGACGACCAGTACTTCGTGTTCGAGGACATCCTATTCCAGGTGGGTACACGTGTTGGCTGTACATATGCTTGCTCTCTCTCGTCTTGGTGTTCTTCCTCCCACTGCCTCTTTCCGCTTAGTGCAAGTTTTATCACTCCTACCTTCGTCACTCTTACCAGCACGGCATCGCTTTCACGTTTTCTTTGTCACAGGAAAAACATCAGTTGGGTTACAAGACTTTTTTTGTGTCCGTAGATGATGAATAACGCTACCGGTAAGTGCTGAACGAATATTTGGATTATTTAACGTGCCTCACATGACTTGCTTATCTCTAATTTGTCTGTTTATCTATCCATATATTTATCTGCCTATATCTGTCAAGCCATATGTTATCTATTTATCGATTTCATCATTTAGTCATCACCCTGAGGTCCTCCTTGACTCTCCCTCAGGTGCTGCTTTGCTTCTTCCGCGACACCGAGGTGCTGAGCCACTTCGAGCACAGCAGCGCCTCGCCTCCCCTGGCGGTGGCGCGCGGCAACACCCCTTCGCCCAACGCCCTCGTGGCCTACCCCCCTTGTGGCGTCATCCCCTTCCACGGCTTCACCATGTACGGTACGTCGCCTCTGCATGAAACGTTGGATCTCTTTTTATCCCTATTTTCTTCTCTCTAGACTTCATCATGTATGGAATGTAATTTCTTAGAGTTTGGGATTCCTTATCTTGGGTCTTATTCACGTCATCTCCTTATTATTATTCACTATGTACAGTGCATTAGGTTTAAGACATATTGTTACGGTACATTCGAGTTGTACAGTCCCACTGATTCACTTTGCACGGTGCGCCGCCTCAGTATACAATTTGGAACTGCTTTTCGTCACACTCGCGTCATTCCTTTTTCACAGGTTCATCGTGTGCGGCACTCTGCCTTAGGATTGAAATTTGAGGTTGTTTCTCTTAGGTCATATTCGCGTTATCCGTTTTTAGGCTCCATCACGTACGGTGCGTCGCCTGTGTAAAAAGCCTAGTTGCTGAATCCGTATGTTCTTATTCACATACTCATATTCTGCCATAAATGAACTGTATGATACCTAAAAACATATTTAACAGCAATACAAGCTCCTACCTTTCCTGCAAAGTTGTTGTTATTACGATATTTATAAGAAAACCAACGACTGAGAAGTTAAAATAAAAGAAGTCTACGGATCTCACGCATAACTTTTACATATCGAGTGACGACGTCAATCAACACGAATGGCTTGGGAATGGAAACTCACGAAAACTACATACCTGAACTACTGATCACTAAATAACAGTGGATACCGACATATGTCTGGTCCACCCTTTAAAACTCATCTCGAGGGGCGTTCTTGGTTACGATTAACAGCTTTTGTACATAACCTCTTTATCTCAGCGGCGCCCCTGAGCTGCCTGTACGAGGACCCGGTGCCGCTGTACTTCACCTTCCGGGAGATGTACTGCCGCTACTGGTACCGCTTGCACGTGGTCACCAGCCACTCACAGGTGAGGCTCACGGGCGCCCCCAAGAGGTCTGCTATGAGTAAGGCTTCCAGGGAAATACTTGCCAACCTCCTTCAAATTTTTCCCATCCTCTTCCATCCTGCCTCATACGATAAATGCTAAAAGAATGGAAGAAGATGGCATGTGGATTAATTTTAGCTGAGACGATGACTGTAGAAATCTAGGGAGGAAACACTATATGGATCCAGGGATAGATTTGACGATGACCTAATTTAGGAAGAAAGTACAATGTGGATAAGAACTAGGCGAGACGGTGATTGTTGAAATAATGGGATAATACTGTGTTGATCAGGGTCAGGAGGGAATAAAGGGCGTGGGGAGGTCATGCCTTGCGTCGAGTTCGGTAATGTTTCACTCCTTGCAGGGAGCGGCCGCTCTGGCGCTTCAGTTCGAGTTGCTGCTCCAGAGCTGCGAGACGCGCCTCTGGCAACACTGTTGCGCCATGGGCATTCAGCTGTGAGTTGTCCACACCCACACACACACACACACACACACACACACACACACACACCCACACACACCCACACCCACACCCACCCACCCACCCACCCACCCACACCCACACACACACACACACACACACACACACACACACACACACACACACAAACAGACACAGACTCCCCCTCCTTCCCCCCCACACAATACAGACGAACTGTTTCGAGTATATCACTTTTGATTGATGTATATATATAAGAGAAAGTCAGGTTAAGGACTGATAAACCGTATTAATTTTCAAGCAGGTGCGACGCACTTCTCATTTTCATCTTTGTCTTTTTCCCTCTCATTTTCTTTTCCTTTTTTTAATTCCTACCTCTCTTCTCTTCTTCTCTGCTCTTGCCCGTTCCTCAGCCTGCCCATCGTGTTCAAGTGGATCGTCCGTGCCTTCAGCGGCTACCTGGTGCCTGATCAGCTCTTCCATCTGTGGGACGTGGTGCTCGCCTGGGAGTCCCTGGAGGTGCTGCCTGTCCTCGCTCTCGCCATCGTCAGCTTCCGGAGGGAGAACCTGATGGACGTCACCTCCCAGCAAGCGGCCGAGGTGTGTGTGTGTGTGTGTGTGTGTGTGTTCTTTTGTCTATATTTTGTTTGTTTGTTCTTGTGTGTGTTTATGTGTGGGTGTGTTTGGGTGTTTTTTGTGTGTTTGGGTGTTTTATGTTAACTTACTACGCCAGTTTTAGTCTTCGTAGTTTTTTCTTTTCAATTTCTCCATGAGTGACCTTAGGCTGCAATGTTGTTACTGAGCGAACTTTTACCCGTTACAGTACGAAACATCTCTTAGGCAGGACCACTAAATCTGTATTGTGTATTTTACTTAATAAACAATAACCGACGAATTAACAGAATAACACTGACCGGTGCTGCAGTGACAGGTACATTAAGCGAATTCTACTCATTAACTAAGCGTAAGTGGAAGTGCTGACTTTGATGAAGGTTCCTCCTGCAGGCGGTGCTGGCGGACATCACGGCCATCAGTGTCATCCCGTTGCTGAAACTGGCGCTCGCTGCCGACAGGGGGCGCGAGAGGGAGTCCTGAACGCAAGACAAGCAGCAGCAACGAATGCCAACAGTAAACGCAGCACTATGAACTAGAGTGAACGTCACTGGTGAATGCAGAGCCGCCAGTAAAAGTGAACGTCGGATGATCAGTAAGAGTGAACGCCTTAGGAAAACGCTCAACAATCAGCTTTGGTAAAATGTCGCAAGATCAGCAAAAGTGAACACCATCGATACAACGCAAACTGCTCAAGAATGAACGCCATTGAGAACATTGGACGATTAGTATGAGTGAGCGTCATCAGTATACAACGGATGATTAGCATGAATGAGAGCTACCAGTAAACCTTTCCCTTCCTTTTATTTTTTTTTACAACAAAGGAGACAGCTCGAGGGCACACAAAAAAGAAAACAATAATATAAAAAAAAGCCAGCTACTCGCTGCTTCCAAAAAAGAATCAAAAGAGGTGGCCGAAAGAAAGGTCAATTTCGGGAGGAGAGGTGTCCTGATACCCTCCTCTTGAAAGAGTTCAAGTCGTAGGCAGGAGGAAATACAGATGAAGGAAGATTGTTCCAGAGTTTACCAGCGTGAGGGATGAAAGAGTGAAGATGCTGGTTAACTCTTGCATACGGGGTTTGGACAGTATAGGGATGAGCATGAGTAGAAAGTCGTGTGCAGCGGGGCCGCGGGAGGGGGGGAGGCATGCAGTTAGCAAGTTCAGAAGAGCAGTCAGCGTGGAAATATCGATAGAAGATAGAAAGAGAGGCTGTTTGAGAGCAGCATTATTTATAAGAGAAGAAAAAAAACAATTAAATGCCTCCGATATGACGGTTATTTATGTACTTACTGTGTAGAACCATATTTACCAAGCCTGAATATAACTCTAATTGGACTTCGACATCCCTCGTGGTGCCGGATCAAGGTGTGCCGCTGTTCATGAGAAGGTCTGAAGGAGCAAGTCACGGGGGGCACCGCACCCAACGCCTCTACTCACACACCGACGTAGCCAGAACGTTTTCATTTCTCGGAAATGGAAGATCAGCATCAACTATGAAGGTAACAAAATTGCGGCTCTCTTTGTAAATTAGTTTAAAAATGGTTTTGTTATAGGATTTGTCGCCATCTGGTGGCTCCCTAGAGGACTCCAGTGTATTTCATGCCTCGGGCGTCATCAGCGAGACTTCTTTGTCTTATATTGATTTGATTTTTTCAAACAAGCTTTTTTTTCTAACGGCATCCATTCCACTGGCATGCGAGGAGTGTTGAATTGATGGAAAATAATGGAACGGCTGACAAATATAGTTCATAAACTACATCAACAGTTTGTTTGATGCTTATTTCCGTTCCTACGGCTTTCTCCTCTGAACAAAATTTCATGCAGTACAGTTCATTGTGAATGATACTGCAAGAATGAAATCCCTTTGCAGAACCTTTTTTTTCCCTAAGGTGACCCGAACGCCGGGCAGGTGCTCCCGTAGGCAGCACCGGACGCCCGGCAGCTTCGCTCCTCACACACGTGACGTGCTGGAGTAGCGGTCGTGGGGAGCGAAGCAGGTGGGAGAGGCAGGACAGGTAAGCTCTGGCACTGCTCCTGCGCGCTGACGGCCCGCCAACCTCCCTGACTCACTCACTCGAGGGAAGGGACGCCAGGTGAGCGGAAGTGGCTCACACGCCGAGACAGGTGACGCAGGACAACTTCTGACACAGGTGAGTTTGTAATGTTCTCGCTGATTATCTAAATGTTATTCGGTGGAGATTCGTGTGGCTCTGTTCTTGGCGCTGTGGGCTTAGTGACTGGCGCGTTAGTCATCGCGTTGATGCACGGGATAACTCAACACTTGAACGCACTGAGGGAAGAAAACACTTGTCTAACATTTCCTCATCTCGCCTCTTCGATTTTTTAACACCCTCCGGGAAACCTCGAAGGTAGAGACGCTCAGAGCTAGAGACGAGCGAGAGGTGGCCACGCCCGGGTTAGGGGGCCGAGGACCAAGGTGGAGGGACGGCGGAGCGGGGCGGCGATATCAATGATGCATTAGCTGACGCCCTACACTGGAATGCTCACTCCTCGCTAACGCGCTCCCCTGCCGCGTTGCCAAGGGCCGCGCGAGATGCTGCGTTCCACCACTCTTCTGTATGTGTGTGTTTGTATATATGAGTGTGTGTGTGTGTGTGTGTGTGTGTGTGTGTGTGTGTGTGTGTGTGTGTGTGTGTGTGTGTGTGTGTGTGTGTGTGTGTGTGTGTGTGTGAAGGAAAGAAGGAAGAAGCTGGCAGAGACACGGGCGACTTGTTTGGAATTCGTGCGAGATTCAGACCTCAAGAACAATTCACCTCTCGTCGATCCTTCTGTCTCCCCCCTAGTCTCATAACACACTTCTTTCCACTCACTTTCTCCACTCTCTCTCTCTCTCTCTCTCTCTCTCTCCTGTGTTTCTTCATTCCTAGTCCCTCCTGTCTCCTCCCATCGGGTCTGGCGTTCATTTATCTCACTGTCTCCCTCCCTCCTGTCACTTCTCATTCCCTGTCTGCCCCTTCTACTTTTCCTTTTCCTTCCGACACTATCACCTCCCTCATTCCTCTTCCTCCTATACTTCTTTCCAGTTTTGCTTCTCTCTTCTTTTTCTTCAACCATCTCCGACCTCCCTCACTTATTCTCCCTGTCTCCTCCTCCTCCTCTTCTTCATTTCCATTTCGTCTCTTCCGTCTCCCCCTTTCTCTTCAATCAGCTCTCACCTCTATCACTCCACCTCCTCCTCATTTCCAGTCTCCCCCTCCGTCTCCCTCTCAAGCCAACTTCTTCCACTCTTCCATTCCGCGGCCCACACTTCCCTGCTCCTCACCCTGTTCCCTCCGGCGCTGTGACATCCTTCTTTTTATTTTCGGCTGTAGTCCCAAAATCTTTCGTAGGTGGGTTTATTTTTTATCCATCAAGTACCCATCATTCCTTGGCCTATATTTCCTAGTTCTTGTATTTCACGTCTCCGGTCGGCTAACCTATTTTTCACTCTCGTTTTTATTGAATGCAAACATCGTCCAGGCAGGCACTCAACGTACGAACACTGATTCCGTGCGTAATGATCTCCTCGAGTACTCCAGCGTCGTAACACCTCTCAATGCCCTCAAGCGCTACTCAATGAACTCGACTCGACAAACCGAGGAAAAAAGAAGCAGCTCGTATCCCCCTTAATTTACTCCACCTCCAGCAGTCCACCTTTATTCTGGCTCTCCTCACTACATAATTCATCTCCAACCTTCACTCATCTCACCATCGCTACGAAATGGAAACAGAAAAAAGAACAACAAGATCGCATGACTAATCCTTCCACCTCCATAACCCACTGCATTAACCTCTTCCTTGTCAACCAATTTTGGGTCTCTAAACAACATCATTCGCTTCTCCACTGCACTCAACTCACTATTGCCTCTTCTAATCCTTGCGCTGCCTCGGTATGCTTACCCAACTGTTCCTCTTCCTCATCTCCTCCTCTCACATGTCTCCCTGCTGCATGCACTCTTCTTGCCAACTTCTCTCATTCCGGCTCTCCGCTGCCCTGGCGTAGTGGTTGGCTCTCGCTCCCATGCTCTCTCCCTTTACCCCGTGCTCCACCATTCCTGTCTTTACTAATTCCGGCTCTTGCGCGTCCTGGCCACGTCACTCGCCTCCCCGCTGGCCTTATCTCTCATCTTTGTCTCTCTAATTTCTACTCTCCGTTACCTGGTGTGATGGCTGGCTCGTCTCCTCCTCCTCCTCCTCTCTCTACCCCCTCCCTTCCAAGGCTGAATGACTGGCTGCTTTCCTTCCATACTCCATGTCCCTCCTCCTCCTCCCTCAGTGCAAAGACCCCCATGCCGGCAGCCGATGAGTGAATACCCACACAACATCACCACCTCGCATTTCTAGCCTCTCCACCCCCCGTAATCTTGCCCGTTATCGTGTCCCGCTCTGATTGCGCTCATCAGGACGAATCACAAATTAAACAGCAAGGGACGACCGTTGGTGACCCCGCGGCCGACACTCACGGCGGTGAGACTTAATTAAAATGCAAAATAGAGCCGAGAAGATAAACGGAACACGGCGGCCAGGTCCAGATCAGCTGACTTATACTCGGGGGCTGGGAGCGGACGGAGGGTGTGAGAGGCACGCTTGTATATATTAGGTTAGGTTGCCACACTTACAGACAGGCGTGGTGGTACCTTATAGACAGTACGTATGTGTCGAGTTGATTAAGCGAGGAAGCAGGTCGTGGACTTAAACATTTACAGTCAATTTACAGCATAATCAGTAATATATCGGTGTATTCTGACTAACTATAGAAATATAACGACAAATCTAACAAATCAGACTAATTATCCAGGACTTAAACACTGATTAAACTGACACGCCTTACTAATAGAACGGCACATCTGATAGAAAAGCATCAGGAAAGGTATCAGGACACCTCTCCTCCAGAAATTGACCTCTCTTTCGGCCACCTCTTTTGATTCTTTTTAGGAGCAGCGAGTAGCGGGCTTTTTTATTTATTTATTATTGTTTCCTTTTTTTGTGCCCTTGAGCTGTCTCCTTTGTTGTAAAAAAAAACAAAAAACGTTACCACACACGGGGACACTGCAATACTCTCAAGGACAAGACAGATGGGTGTTCAAAGTCAGAGAGCCAGTAGGAGCAGTGAGCGCTGGACCGGCTGTACACGTAAATGCAAGCTGTATACTCCTAGTCCATCTGCATCGGATGAGCCTTGTGTTCCCAAATGAATCTGTTGGTGTTAATCCCGAGTAATGCGTTTATTGAAGGGTTTGATCAATGTCGCTCCGATGCTCACTTGTTCCGAACACTAAGCGAGGTTTCGGGTTTGATTCCAGCGGCGAGCGAGGACACACAGGCATTAATTATATACGATGGCCGCTTCCACTTGTGTTACGGGTTGGGTTCCATGACAGTTATGGCTCTCTCATTGATAGATGCGCCGCTCTCGAACCGGCCAGTGACGAGGGAGAGAAAAGTCGGCATCCAAACACTGATTAACCGAACAAAAATTACGTTACAGGTGACTTATGTTTAATACAGGTTGGGGACGAGAGAGAGAGAGAGAGAGAGAGAGAGAGAGAGAGAGAGAGAGAGAGAGAGAGAGAGAGAGAGAGAGAGAGAGAGAGAGAGAGAGAGAGAGAGAGAGAGAGAGAGAGAGAGAGAGAGAGAGAGAGAGAGAGAGAGAGAGAGAGAGAGAGAGAGAGAGAGAGAGAGAGAATATCATACATACAGACAGACTAACAGACAGACAGACAGGCAAAAAACATACAAAGAGATATATCAGACGGATAGATTAGACAGATTGATAGAATAAGCATAAAGATAGACAGACCGACAGACAGACAAAAGAACCGCCCAAACATCAATTAACAGAAAAAAACTACTTCACTCGTGTCTAATGTTAATGTCATTATTCAGTCCTACTTGGCTCAGGCCACTTTGTGTGTAAATCCGCTCCGTTTGAATACACGGCGTCATGAGGCGAGCCAGGACCTCAGAGCGTTAATCAGCCGACTGCTCACTGCTCTGCATGACGGTGAATAAATAAAGACATCGAGAGATTACCAGCACCCGTCTGATGAAGAGAGTGATGTAATGTGAAGATATGATAACAGATATGCAGCTGAAGCAATCGGGTGGGAGCCTGAGAATTGTAAATGTCAGGACAGACATAGAATCAGACAGAGAGATGAAATTGT
Organism: Eriocheir sinensis; assembly: GCF_024679095.1. Taxonomy (NCBI): domain Eukaryota; kingdom Metazoa; phylum Arthropoda; class Malacostraca; order Decapoda; family Varunidae; genus Eriocheir; species Eriocheir sinensis. The sequence continues at coordinate 16,906,020 of NC_066523.1, read as the reverse complement.
GACCTTTGCCGCAGCGGGATGAAGTGCCCTGACGTCAGACAGGAGGAGGGGGTGGGTTTTGGGTAAAGGCTTTGTTCTACCATCGACTAGTAATGGCTGATGATGATGATGCTGATGATTTAGAGGCAGTGCCTTGGTGGTAAAGTTTGAGGTGGGTTCATAGGGTAAAGCAGTGTTTGGAAAGTGAATGAGAAGCTTTTGAACTTTCAAAACCCCCCCCCAAAAAAAAACCGCAAGACAACCCTATCAACGTTATTAGTTATCAACTAGCTAAACTCAATAACTAATTAAATAGCTAATACGTTATTAATCCTGGAATATGTGTAACCTGTGCCAATGAAACAGTGTTACGTTAATGCTGACAAGGACAGGCGTACAGGAGGTTGCAAATGATGAATCGAATGAAATGAATGGCGGTGAAGGCAAACAAACAAACAAACAAACAAACAACTGGACGGATGAATCATTAAGAGTACACACTGATGAATGAAATCGATGTAAATGGAGACTCGAAAGCTATACGTCAGCAAGTATAACAGAGACTGCGATTGACAAAAAGACCCACAAAAAACATCAACAACGTAGTGTTTATATACATATATGACAAACGATAAAATGCCAACAGTAGGCTAATTCGTTTCTGTGCGGTCATGATACTCCGAAGAGAGGATATGAGACAAAGACGAAGTAAACAAGTAGCAAAGTAGTAAAATTAGTCACTGATCAATGAGAAACAGACAAACGGTTGAAGGTTCTGCCATACACGCATCACGTCAGTCACTTCGCCGCTAAAACTCATCCCTTGACTGACGGTGATTCTTTTTGTGTCCGCTCTTCGGTACTGATCCTTTTTTCTTTATTCCAACCCTCAACAGACCATAGATCGTGTGTGTGTGTGTGTGTGTGTGTGTGTGTGTGTGTGTGTGTGTGTGTGTGTGTGTGTGTGTGTGTGTAACGGAATCCTTCAAAATGTCAACGGGTTCGTGTCACGCCGTCACTTTGTTCTTCTGTCTATTTCTCGATCGCTTCGGGATGATTCTGCTCCAAGTTCGATCCTCTCTGTTGTAGCCTACCCCTTCTGTGCGCTTCACCATGGTCTGATCACGCGCTGGACCTACGATTGCCAACCAGCACCTTCCCCAAAAGAGCCTGGAGCTGCATAGTGACGGATCTTTTTGTGATGTGAGGTCCCAAGATTTTCAAGGGAGGGTACTGGATGGCGATCTCGAGTACAGCACGTAATCAGATCGTGGGAGAATGTCACCCACACCCACCCACCAATTCACCTACCCACACACACACAAGAAAAACAACAACACACACATACTTCACATCAATCAACCTTTCTCCCAGGCCGGCAGAGTGACATTTCGAAGCCAATCCGATCGAACAGCCGAGTCCTTGGATTTTAAATACCAGCCCACGAGCCTCACACGCAATGCCTTCCTTCCCTCGCCTAAGGAATGGAAGACTAAGATTAGGATGAAACTCGTCTGCAGTGTTCCCATAAAGAGTGTATCTATATTTACTTGACATTACGTTCATTTTCCGTTTACAGTACAGGAAGCACCTCAAAGACAAAATAACTCTCCCCCCCCCAAAAAAAAAAAAAATCCCGCTAAGCACTGCTCCTAGAAACGCCAACAGAAAAGAGTAGCCAGAAGAGAGTTAAATATCTGATGGAGAGTTATATAGATACTGTGCGTGTGACATGAGGGATAAAAGCCACAGGTGTTGAAATTAGGTTATTTAAAGAAAAGAAAAGGCACGTTGTTGAGGCGTAAATGGATGAACTAAAAAGATGGGAAGCTCAAATCAGAGAGGTAAGCTTTAGAGGCGGAAAAGGGTACACTAAATTATTCCGTAGCGCCGTATATGGAAGACAGGACTGATTATGAGGAACGAATAGAGGAGTGGAGATGATGGACGGGCGAAGACAAGAGGATAATACAATAGAGAGCAAAGCGCGCGCGGACACACACACACACACAAACACACACACACACACACACACACACACACACACACACACACACACACACACACACAGAGGCACGCAGGCTCGCTTGTGTTATTAGTTATTCATGCACTTCGATTTCTCCCGCCGCCTGCCATGCGACCTTGATGAGTCGATGGCCCAGATCGAAGAAAGCTAAGGCCTGTCAGGAGCATGAAAACAACTGAGAAGACTGGGCCATGGCAGACACTCGTAGTTGCTATAAAAGAGGGACATGGAAAGTAGTTGTAGCAGTATTAGTATTAGTAGTCGTAGTCGTAGTCGTAGAAGCAGTAGTAATAGCAGCAGCAGTAGTAGTAGTGGTAGTAGTAGTCATTGTTTTTTTCGCAAATGATGATATGAGGAAGATGAATAAGAAACAAAAAAAAGTAATATGACAATGAACAGAAGGAATGAGGAGGATAGGGAGGAAGAAGTGGAGGAGGAGAAGAAGGAAGAGGAACATAATAATGGAGACGATGCTGCTGCTGTTGCTGCTGATGATGATGATGATGACGTGGTGGGGGTACACTAAAGAAAAAGGCAGTGATGGTATTAGGAACTTTGGCTCCTACACGTAACTTTAGATGAAGTACTTATATTTAAAACTGACGTAAGAACACGCAGCAACGGGGATAAGTTGGGTAAATTCAAGTTCAGGAGGGAAATAGGCAAGAAATGGTTCACGAAATGGATGGGCGGTGAGTGAAACAAAGTGAGATGATTATGTAGTTGAGGCAAACACAATTGAAAGCTTTGAATGGAGGTTTTATCTATCCATACATCTATCTATCTATCTATCTGTCTTTATCTCTATTTATCTATCCATATCTGTCCATCGATCTATTTATCTATCTATCTGTCTTTATGTATCTAACTATCTGTCTATCTATATCTGTCTATTCATCTATCTCTTTATCTATCTACGTCTATCTATCTATCTATATGGATGGGAAGAAATTTGGTGGATAACCCATTTGCAGGAGGCGCCATGTGTGGGTCGTCTGTCTGGGCTCTTGTAGTCTTATATCCTTGTGTATCCTTGGGCAACTTTACAACGCTTTCCATCCCGAGGGGGAACTAACAAAAAGCGGCTCAAGTAAACAACAGACTAAGGTTGCATAGGCTTCGTTCTTCCCTTTCTTTTTTTCTGGGCTGTTGCTAAATGGTCTACCTGCCTCACGCTTGCTTACCTAAACAAACCTAATCGATCTGCCGTACGCTGTCTTGCTAGTTTCCTAAGAGTTTGTGTATTTTTTTTCTTACTCTCTTACAACTTTCCCGCAACTTATAACTTTCACGAGGCGGAAACGGATTCTTGGCGGGAGTTTTTTTTTAGTCTTAGTTTACGTTTTGTTATACTTTGTTGTCGTTGGTCTTTTCCTTTGCTCTTTTTCTTACATCGTGATACAACTTTCCACCATCAACTTAGAACATTTAAGAGCCGGAAACGGATTCTTGGTGAGCATTTTTTTCATCGGTTTATATTTTGTTTTATCTTGCTTTATCATTTGTAAGAGCACCATTTTCATGATTTCTCTCTCTCTCTCTCTCTCTCTCTCTCTCTCTCTCTCTCTCTCTCTCTCTCTCTCTCTCTCTCTCTCTCTCTCTCTCTCTCTCTCTCTCTCTCTCTCTCTCTCTCTCTCTCTCTCTCTCTCTCTCTCTCTCTCTCTCTCTCTCTCTCTCTCTCTCTCTCTCTCTCTCTCTCTCTCTCTCTCTCTCTCTCTCCTCCTCCTCCTCCTCCACTTCCCTAATTTCATGATAATTTTTCCTCCCTTTCACTGCCATTCTCTATTTTTCTTCTTCCTTCTTTTTTATTGTATTAGATGTTTATACGTTGGGTCTCTTTTCTAGCTTTGTTCTTTACACCCATTTTTAAATCAACTTTCTTGCTACATAAAACTATCGAAAAATTGTAACACATTTATTATGCTGATCATTTTTCCTGTTAGTTTCCTTCCCTTCTTGAAAATAGACAAGTTACGCGTTCGCTCACTCCTTGTAGTAAAACTTTTTCCTCGATAATGTTTTCAAAATTTCGGAATTCAAAGCACATCGGTGATTCGTTCTGCTTCACGTCAAAGAATCACAATATCATGAAGATAATATTGAGTTTAGGACCCCTTGCACGTATAAAAAAGCTACCCACACACACACATCCACCACCAACACTCATCCACTAA
>NC_066523.1:16894341-16896841 GCF_024679095.1 Eriocheir sinensis | reverse complement strand
GGTAGAAGCGACGGGCCAAATTTGTAGCTTTACCGTGTACCAGCGAAGGGTCAAATTTTTGCCATGATATAAACCCCCCAAAATAGATGATGCATAAAGTGATCACAAATGCGTTGATATATATTATGAAATGGTTTGCGTGAGTGATGATTTTTCTCGTTTTTCTCGCTGAGAGGGACCTTTTAGAAACATGATCCCCGCAGCTACCGGGCTAAGCTACTCACGCTCTTACATCCCTTTCTCTTTATTTGTTTCGCTTTTTCTTTCTCTGTTTTTTCTTCACATACCAAATGAAACTCGGCCCTTTTTTTCTCCTTGTGTTCTAACTTCACTCACATACAAGCTTACATTCTTTTTTATTTTTTTCATTTGTTTCATTTTCTTCCTTTCTCTTTTCTTTTCCTCGGAAACTTGATGAGACTCGGCCTGTTTTCGGGGTGGGGGGGAATGGTCCTAATGCATCGATATCGGTGTTCTAACTTAATACTCACACGAAAATTTACATATTTTTCATTCTTCATTTGTTCCTTTTTAGTCTTTTCTTTTTTTTCTTTTCTCGCATACCTGATGAAATTTGGCCTTTTTTGGGGGGTCTAATGCATCAAGCTCTTTGTGTTTTAACTTATAATTCACGAGCCAGCTTACATTTTCTTTTTCCTTCATTCCCTTATTTCCTCTGTCCCTGTTCTTTCTCTCTCTTATATTTGGTTCTCTCAGATTCTCTCGCATATATTTTTGGGTCCTAATGCATTAATCTCTTTGTATTCTTGCCTCGCTCAGACGAAACATCATATTTTCTTTTTCATTCCCTTTTTTTCTTCATTCTTTCCCTTTTACCTCCTTCTCTGTGTTTTCTTTTTCATACTAGAGAGAACTTTTTTTTTTAAGGCTCCAAATGCATCAATTTCTATGTATTCTTGCCTCACTCAGACAAAACCTCACATTCCCTTTTTTTTTCTTCATTCATTCCTTTTTACCTCCTTCTCTGTGTTTTCTTTTTCATACTTGAGAGAACTTTTTTTAAGGTTCCTAATGCATCAATTTCCTTGAGTTCTAACTTGAAATTCACGCGCAAGCTCACATTCTTATCTTTCTTAATTCGTTCCCTTTTTCCTCTTTCCCTGGTCATTCTCTCTCGTATATTTGGTTTTCTCAAATTGTCTCGCATATTTTTTGTCTTAATGCATCAATCTCTTTGTGTTCTCGCCTCACTCACGCGTACGTTTACATACCTGTTTTTATTTTCATTCCTGTGTTTTCATTACATACTTGAGAACACTTGGGCTTCTGCGGGCTCTAATACACGAATCTCCTTGTGTTCTAACCACATTCACTCACTCAAGCGCTTGCACTCCTTTCTATATCCATTCGTTCCCATTTTCTTTCCGCTTTTTCTTTTACATGAGAAAATTTGTGCCTTTGGGTCCATGACTTTCCTCACGTTCTAACTTCACTCACACCGACGCCCGCACTCCTTTCTTTTTGCACTCAGTCTATTGTAATCTGAGCTTATTTTTCGCTTTCCCCTCACATACTTAATAAAACTTAGTCCTTTTGAGCCCATTTAAGTAATAATCTATATCCGTTTTAATTTCGGCCTTGCCGGAGTCCGCACTTCTTTTTATCATCAATAAATCCCTTTTCTTATCTTGATTTATTCCCTGTCTTTTTCCTTCACATACTTGATAAAATTGTGTTCTTTTGAGTGTAATAAAGCAATATGCTCTTTGCGTTCTAACTTCACCTACAACGGCGCCAGCACTCGAGTCTGTCCTTACTCTGTCCCTATTTCTATCTTTACTCATTCTCTTCCTTTTTCCTCCCATACTTCATAAGACTTAGGCCTTTCGTGTGCACAAAAGCATTAATCTCCTTGCGTTCTAATTTCATCCACCTCGGCGCCAGCACTTTCTTGTATCTTCATTCAATCCCTATTCTAATCTTAACCCTTCCTTCTTTTTCCCCTCACATACTTATAATAAAACTAAAGCCTTTTGAGTGTACTAACGTCTTAATCTCCTTGAGTTTCAGGGTTAAGGCACTAGACGTCTTTTTTCTTCTCATACTTGATGATATTGCGTTTTTTTAATATTATGTATGCATGGATATCCCTATGCTTTAGTTTTCAGGGACCAGTGCGGGGTGGTGGAGCTGCTTAAGTTACATTCATTCTTTCTTATACTTCATGATGCTCGGCCCTAAGTCTACTAAGGCATAAACTCTCATGTTCCAGGGTTACGGTGTGATGGCGACAATAGGACGGGACGGTGGGAGCTGCCTTGGTCTCCTCCTGCTCTTCGCGCTAACGGTAGGAGCTTCGTGTGGTTCAATCTCGTCTCAAATCCCGGAAAGAGCTATGGCTGGTTCAGTCGGCCCCTCTTCCTTGTAGTGCATATGCATTAGGAAACGTTGCAATGATTTTTTTTGTAGAGAACTAATCCTACTACTACTATTACTACTTATACTACCGCTACTGCTACTGCTGCTGCTGCTGCTATTA
>NC_066523.1:16806841-16889341 GCF_024679095.1 Eriocheir sinensis | reverse complement strand
CTGACGGTGTACGTACATATTAGCCCATACTCTAAAAAATTTCGAGACTTACGCACCCACACTTGGTAAGGCTTTCCTATTGGTTGTTCGTCCATGGGTAGTGTTACGAATTACGTTGTAGTTTGACGGTGTATATATTATGGGCCTTACTCTAAAAAAATTCGGGACTTACGCTCCACATTTGATAAGGCTGTCGTGTAGGTTGTGTTAGTATTTCCATGGGCAGTTTTATGAATCTGGAGGTAGTTTGACAAGGCTTCTGCACCATCGATGTGAAAAGCACTCATGAGAACCCGACTTGTCTCTCCTTTGTGGACTTTGGAAATATTTGTCAACCCGTCTGCTGCGATTGGCACGGATTTGGCTTTCACTGGTAGCCTGGTCACTATACTCCATGTCTTTCTCTGCCTCTGTGGTGGATAGTGGAGTGTTTCCCATGTGGTATTGGTGTGCTGGATATCCCCTCCCAAGGTGCAGGATTTTACATTTCTCTTCATTTTATTGTAGCAGCCACTTTTTGTTCCACTTCTGTAGCTTGGTGAGGTCTGACTGTAGGAAATCCATAGTCAAGGGGTTAAAGAGCCGAAAGCGTCTGAGATTACGGGTCTATAATAAGTCCCATGCCTCTCTTGTGTCGAGCGAGATGCCTGGGTCATGGCTATTACGCTACCATGATAGCTATTTTTATTTTTAACTAACAGTCCCATATCAAAGTCAATGGTATTTTCTTTATTTTTTGTTTATCTCTGGTAGTGGAAGTGTCTCAGGGCGATTTTATGCACGGATGGAGAGTGTAATTATTTTTCTTTAGTAACAAAAGCAGCATAAGGCAAAAAAAGACAGGACAAAAAAAAAGGTAAGCGCCGCTCCTGTAAAAATAAGATAGTTTGAGTGGCACATGGCATAACCGGTACGTGTGTTGGGCGGGAAGTATTTGCAGGTCTTTCTCTATAACATATTTCTCTTTTCCCTCCTCGCCCTCTCCGCCTCGTGCCCCGTGACGTGGCCTCAGTGGACGGCTGGCAGCAGGAGGCGGCGGTGGAGGAGTACCTGAAGGAGGTGCACTTCAAGCAGGCGGTGTGGCTGGCCAACAGACAGACGCTCCCGGAGGTGTTAGTGAGACGTGCCGCTGTGCATGCCATCTGTCTGTTTGTCTGTCTGTCTGTCTTTCTCTGTCTATAAGTCTGTTTTCTTTCTTTCTTTCTTTCTTCCTTTCTTTTTCTTTCTTTCTGTCTGCCTATCTGTCTGTCTGTTTGTCTGTCTTTCTCTGTCTATAAGTCTGTTTTCTTTCTTTCTTTCTTTCTTTCTTTCTTCCTTTCTTTTTCTTTCTTTCTGTCTGCCTATCTGTCTGTCTATTTGTCTGTCTGTCTGTCTTTCTCTGTCTATAAGTCTGTTTTCTTTCTTTCTTTCTTTCTTTCTTCCTTTCTTTCTGTCTGCCTATCTGTCTGTCTGTTTGTCTGTTCTGTTCTGTGTTCGTTTTCTTTTTCTTTCTTTCTTTCTTTCTTCCTTTCTTTTTCTTTCTTTCTGTCTGCCTATCTGTCTGTCTGTTTGTCTGTCTGTCTGTCTTTCTCTGTCTATAAGTCTGTTTTCTTTCTTTCTTTCTTTCTTCCTTTCTTTTTCTTTCTTTCTGTCTGCCTATCTGTCTGTCTGTTTGTCTGTCTGTCTGTCTTTCTCTGTCTATAAGTCTGTTTTCTTTCTTTCTTTCTTTCTTTCTTCCTTTCTTTTTCTTTCTTTCTGTCTGTTTATCTGTCTGGCTGTCTGTCTGTGTTTGTCTGTATATCTGAATGTATGTAAGTCTTTCACACGCACACACACACACACACACACACACACACACACACACACACACACACACACACATATACAAAAAAACCCACTCCCTCCCTCCACCCCACATACACCCCGATCCCTCCCCCCTCCCCCCCACATGCACACATCCTCGACGCCCCCCCGCACCCACACAACTTCCGCCTCTCGTCCTAACACAGAGCAAGGATGGAGCCCACTTTGCCTCTTAATTAGGAAGGCAAACTAGTGACTCCAAAAAGCACGGATCCTTTCCAGCGCCGCGTTATCGATTGGCGCCTTATTTGTTAGGAGCGCGCCGCCCATCAGCCTTCTTCCGCCGCCAGGGTGAGGAGAGGGAGAGTGAGAGGGTGAGAGAAAGATAAGTGCTGTAGTTTGGTCTTGTCTGCGAGGTGAATGTTCAGGGCGTTCATCCGTAAAAAGAGTAAAGTAACAAAGTAACAAACAACACTTGATGTCTGTTTTGTTTCTATCTTTTGTCTACTTTAACTGCTGCAAGTATTACTACGGTTACTACTACTTCTACTGCTACAACTGTTACTGCCACTACTAGTTGTACCTCTCAAATCTCCCCGTCCCCTAATGTAAAATAATAACTTTCCTCAACTTCCTAAAAAAATGAGCACACTGAAATGTTCGCGGTTCAAGTTTAAGTAATTTTTTTTCTTTCACGGTTTCTTAATAGTTGAGAATTGCAGTAACCTCTTGCATAACTTGAAGAAGACGACCAGCTACTACATGCCTCTCCTCTCCCTCCCTAAAATGATTAAAAGCTATTTGAATGTGAAATGTCGTTGGTTCATCCTATTTTTTTTTTCTCGTTCAGGTTTATTGATAACTCTCCTGTGAATATTACATAACAGTACAACGCTTGATCGAACTTTCCATCTATCACGCTGCTGTTCCAAACATCCTCTGGAGATAAAAAGTCCTTAGCATGCGAAAACTGCCGGTGATTCAGTTCAAACGTTAAATGCAGAAACGAACTACAAACTTTGCAAAGACTCAGATAATCTAATGCAATGCTTGGTTAGAGTTTTTACTGATTCGGAGGACAAGATTTTTTCCTTTAAAGTTTATTAGTCATTGTATTGTGCATAGGCATGAAACAGAGCTTGAAGGGCTTCATCACCCACTACAACAAAACTTAGCGATGGTTTTTGTAAAAGTGGCTGGGTGAACCTGCAAATTACAATCATCTCGAGTGTTTTTTTTTAACTAATTTGGGGGTAGACTATTTCCTTCAAGGTTTATTAGTTGTTGCTTGAAGGTATTGTTCACCCACTGCAATAATATTTAGGGATGGCTTCTTTAAACGTGGTGGAATGAATCTGCATATTACAAGCATATCGCGTGTTGCGTCACCGCACCCGCCCGGCGGCAACACTTGCTCCGCCTCGCCTCCGTAGCTTCATTATCGCAGGGAGCCGGACGTCACTCGGCGGCGCCCTGTACTTTATTGATTATCACCCGAGTGTACCAGGCTCGCCGCCACTCGGTCCCCCGTGTAACGCCCCGATGAGGAGGAGGTTGGTGCCGCCCCTCAAGCCGTCCCTTGCAACGCCTCGACCCACCTCGAGGACTTGCCATGCTTGAACCTTCTTTTTAGGGTGCAGAAAACAGAGCAAAGGCTAAAGAAAATTACAAAAATATGCCTGCAACACTCTGCCCCATAAAACATGAAACGTAGTAAAAAGAAGAAAGACATTGACTGAGTCTAGTTCCAGAAGTGTCTTGCTGCTCCACTCTTGAAGGTGTTTAAGTCACAGGGAGGAGGAAATACAGAAGGAGTAAGGCTGTTCTGGAGTTTACCGGTGAAAGGGATAAGAAAACGAAGACACTTGTTAACTCTTGCATTGGGGAGTTGGATAGCACAGGGATGAGCTGAGGGGAAAGAGGCCTAGAACTTCAACACTAAGTCACGACCCAGTATGAGGTTGTAACATTACTCTGCTGTCCAGTTCAGAGTAGCGTTCTAAGTTTGGACCGCCCGCGGAAGAAAAGGTCAGATGTTGCTCCAAGGCATGTGGTGTTGTTGGACCTTTGCGGTGCTGTCCAGGCAAGAGCTGTTGTCAGGAGGGGGACCGACATTCTGTGTAGTGTTGTAACACCGGTTTTATTAGTGGCTCTCCATTGGCGGGGATACATTGATGCCGAGATCGTTCACGGCGGTGTGCACGGGGGAATATGAGTCATAGTTAGTAGTAACCATAGTAGTAGTAGCAGTAGTAGTAGTAGTAGTAGTAGTAGTAGTAGCAGCAGCAGTAGTAGTAGTAGTAGTAGTAGTAGTAGTAGTAGAAGAAGTAATAGTAGAAGTAGTAGTAGTAGAAGTAGTAGTAGTAGTAGTAGTAGTAGTAGTAGTAAAGATACAAAGAGTTGCAGCAACAGCAGTAATTCCAACAGTAACAGCTGCACCCCGGTAATAGGATCAACCGGAGCAGCAGTAAAAGCCGCATACTCCAGTAGAGTACCCGCCGCTCAGCCCCGCGTGCCGGTGCTCCCCTCACACGAGACGCCCCGGGCCATGAGACGCCTTGCTTTGGAAAACGCGCCCTGCCCAGTGCGTGCGTCCTGTGGCTCCAGGAAAGTGCCTGTTGTCTGCAGGCTCCGTTGGCCCTCCCCTCGCCAAGCATCGTTCCTGGAAGCTGAACGAGGTCGCGGCGCGGGCCTCGCACACTGGCGGCTTCCTCTTTAATCTCGAGGCCCCCCAGCCACTCCTCACTCGAGATTTGCTTTGTGATTTTTAGAGACCCAAGTTGGACCGGTGTGTGAGTCTCCAGGACTCGGCGGAGAGTTTGGGGCGCCGCCCGAGGGCGTGACGGTAGCAAGACCCCAGCCCACCGAGCTGCGTCCCCTCTGGAATGTGTTCTTCTGATATAAAGTTTCATAAAACTTGTGGATGAAGCGCCTTGCTTCGTGGCGGGCACGGAACACTGCTGCTGCGTGGCGCAACAACGAGATGCGGCCAAAAATGTGCGGGGCCACAAGTACGCGTTGGGGAGGGGGAGCGAAGTTCAAATTGAAGTCATACATCACGGCAGCCACTATAAATAAAATTAGCCTGCGCCACTAACGGGCTGAGGCCGTCCACAAGGCCCCTCAAGAAAGCCTACCGGCGCTACAGGCAGCACACAAATAAATAAATAAATAAAATCCCCGATGAAAAAAAAAAAAAAAAAACTAAAACTAGACCACGGCTGTTGGCATTTCCTCAGGACACTGGCGGCTTGGCCTAGAGCTCATTATATAAATAAGGACTATTTTCTTAATTAGGCCGCCTCAAGGATGCCGCATCGCCACACGCTCAGGTGGACCAGAGACAGCTTTGAGAGTCACACCTCGACGCTAAAATTTATATCGGACGCCTTCACGCTCTCACACGACGCGGCGCTTGTGATTGACGCGATGCTCCTTTTTACACGTAGCAAACAAGACAAATACATTCCTAGTTCTTCTTTTCAAACTCCAGGTGAGAAAATTCCCAGCGTGCTCGAATAACATCTTAAAACTTTGAAGGTACCATGACCCCTCCTCCACCCCCTCCAATTCCTCCTCCTCCTCTTTCTAAATGGCCTCCAGTTCTCTCCACTAAAGCAGGAAGAGAGGAGTAAAGTAGCAGTGGAGTGGTTCATGCAACCGTAGATAAATGGAATAAATGTGTAACGCTTTCCCGACGTTGTAAATCCTGCCATAGATTTGACTTGTTGGTGATGGCGGTGGTGATGATGATGATGATGATGATGATGATGATGTTTGCTTCCTCCTCTCTTTTCTCTCTTCCTCTCTTCCTTCTTCCCTGCCTCCTTTCCTTGCTTTTATTTTGTGTCCACTCGCCTACACCGCCGACCACACACACACGCACACACATACACACACACACACACACACACACACACACACACACACACACACACACACACACACACACACACACACACACACACACACACACACACACAAACACACCTCGTTACCAATAAGTCTGTTATATACCCGCCTAAGGCTCTTTTCCTTAGCTCCCCCCCTCCTTTCTTCCCTCCCTCCCTTCCTTCTTTCCATCCCCTTTTCTTTTTCTTCTTCATCTTTCCTTTCCTTCTTCGCATCTCCGTGTTCTTTCTTCTTTTCTATTTCCACTCTTCGATTTTTTTTGTTTCTCTAAATGTTTCTTCCCTCCTCATTCTCCCACTTTTACTAATTTTGCCTTCTCTGTCTTTCTTCATATTTATCTTTCTATCTTCTCTCTTCTTATCTTTCATTTTTTTCCTCCTCTCTATGTACTTCTTCCTCTCCCAACCACTCTTTTCGTCTTTTCCTTCCAAAATTTTCACTCTTTCTTGTTTTCCTCTTCTTCCCTATTCTCCTCTTCTCTGCCTTCCGCCCTTCTCTTATCCTCTTCCCCTTTTCCGCTCTTTCATTCTCCCTTTTGTTTAATTTCCATCACTTCTCTTGTCGGTCTGTCCCTCTCATCCTCCCCTTCCTCCCGTTCTTTCCTTCTTCCAATGCTATTTCATTTCTTCTTTCCCTCCTGTCCCTCCTTCGCTTCTTCCCGTTTCTCTTTTCTTCCGTTAGTTTCATGTCTGTCTTCCCTCCCTCTCATCCTTCCTTTGTTCCCGTTCTTTCCTTCCTCCGCTTCTGTTTCATGCCTTCTTTCCCTCCCTCCCCTCATGTCCTTCCTCCTTTTTCTTCTCTCCCCTTTTTTCTTTCCTTCTCTCTACCTTCCCCTTGTCACTCCCTCCCTGTCATCTTTTCTCTTCCTCCAGTTCTTTCTTTCACCCACTGCTGTTTAATTTCTCTCCTTTCGCTTTCTTTTCCTCCCTCTGTTCCCTCCCACTCCCGTTGTTCCTTTCATTTGTAACTTCTTCATGCCACTCCTACTCTCTCATCCTTCCTTTCCTCCCGTTCTTTCATTTTCTCGATGCTGTTTCATTCCTTCCCTACTGTCCTTTCTCCCTCTTTACCTTCATCCATTCCTTTCCCTTCCCGCCGTCCCTCCAACTCTCCCTCCCGCCCCACATCACCGCTTCCTCTTTTTTTTTTTTAATCAAGGGTATAGTAAGAAGAGGAAGGGGGTTTGTGGCGAAGGTACAGGTGGAGTGAGATCGGCATGTAGTTGTTGGGATCCGTGAATGATTTGCCTGGCTTAGGTATCATGGTGAGTGTGGCTTCTTTGAATCGTTGAGGAAAGTAGCCTGTTATCAGCATGGCACTGTATATGGTGAGTAGGTACGCCAGCCCCCGGGGGGGTAGCACACTGATTTGTTGTTTATCTATTTTGCTTTGTCCGGGTGACGTGTTTTTCGTCTTGTTTATTGTTGATCGGAGCTCGGCTGTACCTATTTCCATCGTCAGCAGATGGGCCTGTGTCAGGCGGCGCGAGTCAATCGTGTGGTGAGGGATGGTTCTTGTTGGGTCCTGTTGGAGCCATGCCAGTACTTCACGTTCATTGTCATGGTCATAATGAGCGTTGTCTTCACGTCTTATTGTAAATACTGACTTCCAGGTTTCCCTGAACTCATGGGCGATACTGTCATCACCCTGTAATTTGACTCCTCCCTTTTCAAGGTGGATGGGGCGCTGGTGTGGGTTGCCCTGCAGGCGTTTTATTCCCTGCCAGAAGGCTTTTGGATCCTTGTATTTTTCTGCGAGGCCTTTTACTTGTTTTCCCAGTGCTTGTTGAATTATGTTTTGCATGTATCCTGTAGCGTTCGTTGGAGAACTCTACTTTGCTGATAAAGCTCATGCGTCCAGCCCGGCCCGGCACGGCGTATCGGAGGATGTTGGTAAAACGTACCTGTGCGTCCGTAATCTATTGGCTGCGGGGCGGAGGGAGGGGGGGGGGGTTATGACAGTGTTTTGTGCCTTGTAAGAGGAATTGCTTGTGCATGGGCAGTTTTGACAGCGGTATACTAGGTGTTGACAACAGTTTCTATGCCATCTATGTTTTGTCCCTCAAGGTGCAGGTATGGTAGTTCTGAGTCTATTATGTCCTTGTATTGCTCCAAACTCGTTCTTTTTGTGTTCATTCGTTGCGGGCAGGGCACGACAATGGGAGTGGTTGAGATGGTGAATAGTAGTGGGAGGTGGTCGCTGGTTGTTAGTGGCCTCTGGCAGACATGGGAGGGTAGGGGCGGTGGGGGGGTTGGAAGGGCCGGGCTGTTGCCTGCCCGCCCGTTCTATGGCCCTGGGATCTCTTCACTAGGATGGCCTAATAGGGGCCATCTTATTGAAGAGGCCAGGGCTGATGGCCAAAAAAAAAAACTTCACTATGAGATTCATCGTCTATTTGGGTTGGGGTGACACCCCGGGCCGAGCTGGCCGAGGGGGTGCAGGGTGGTGTGGTTGTATGGCCGCCTTTGTTCTGAGATTTGGTACTAAGGCCTTGAGGGTCTGAGTGAGTTCATTCAGGGCGCTTCCTTCCCTTCTTTCCTCCACCCACCGTTCCTCCCGCTCCAGGTCGCCGCTTCCTCCTCTCATTATAGCGTCTCCCCAGGCTGGAAGACGAGCAGCGGGAGATGAACCACGTGGGCGGCTCCGCGGGGGTGCTGGGGGAGGACGTCACCATGGGAGGGGACGTGGGCGTGACGCTGCGCTGCGCCGTGTTCCGCGTGGGCGTGGGCATCGTGCATGAGCTATGTGACGAGGCCGCTGTGTCCGCCGCCCTCTGTGTCCAGCGCTGTGAGTACTTGTGTGTTGTGTGTGTTTGTGTTGCATTGCTAAGTTTTATGCTGTGTTGTTTCGTGATGTGTTGTATCATGCTGTTATCTCTACATACCTATTTCCATCTATCTTAATCTTCCTAAAAATAACCCATTTCATTATGTCAAGTGCAATTTACATCAAAGGTCCTCCGTGTCATTGGCTCAGAACGCTCCCACTTCCCTGTCCTTCGCTTTTGTTTGTCTGCTAACGTGTGGAAAAGCTGCGAGCGGCAGATGTATTGCTGTGACTGGAAATGGCTTGGGCAACAGACAGCAAGACTGGCGGATAGATGGACAGGCAGGCAGACACAGACACTGACAGACATGAGAACACACACACACACACACACACACACACACACACACACACACACACACACACACACACACACACACACACACACACACAAACATCCGCATGGAAAATGAAATAATTAGGATGTGCGACTTTTATATAAATAAGTAGGGAGTAAATATTTTAGTAGAACAACAATAGAGTGAAGCACGCATGCACGCACGCACCCGCGCGCGCACACACACACACACACACACACACACACACACACACACACACACACACACACACACACACACACACCCACACACACACACACACACACACACACACAGGCCTCCCCCACCCCTCACCCGTACACACACACACACACACCAGTGTTTCTAATAAATTAGTCACGCCTCATCCTAGCGCTGGCCGACACGCCCTAATGCTGCCTGTAATATGCTCCGGGGAGGGAGTGGAGGAGGAGGAGGAGGAGGAGAGGACTAGGATACAAAGTAGTAGAAGTAGGAGAAGGAAGAAAAAGAAGAGGGCGTGTGAAAATTAATAAGAGCAACAGGAGGAGAAGGAGGCAGTGGAGCAGGAGAAAGAGGAGGAGTGGGAGGAGTAGGAGGAGTTGGAAGGAGGGACTAAGGTAATAAGTAGAAGCAGGAGAAGAACGAAGAGAAGGAGGAAGGGGTGTGAAAAGAAGTGGTAAGAGGAAAAGTAGGTAAAGGAGGCAGAGGAGGAAGAGAAAGAGGAGGGAGAGAGGGAGCGGAAGGGGGAGGAATGAGTGGACTAGGATAAGACGTAGTAGAAGAAGGAAAAGAACGAAGAGAAGAAGAAAGGGGTAGGAAAGGAGGTAGAAGGGCAGGAGAAAGAGGAGAAGGGGCAAGAGGAGGTGGAGGTGGAGGGGGGGAGGGAGAAGGGGAGGGGGGGGTGGAAGAGAAGCCTCCGTCCCAGGTAGTAGAAGCAGGAAAAGAACGAAGAGAAGTAGAAGGGTAGGAAAAGGAGGTAGAGGAGCAGGAAGAAGAGGAGGAGGGAGGAGGAGGTGGAGGGGTAAGGGGGAGGGGGAGGGAGAAGGGGGTGGAAGAGAAGCCTCCGTCCCACCCCCTCTCCTCGAGCTCGGGGCGTGGCCGGCTCTATTAGTCCACCTGTTGTTGTTGGCTGTTCTTTCCCGAGCCCTGGAATCTTCATCAAGGGCGGCCCATTAACAGCCAGAGCCACAGACACAGACACGCCCTCCCAGCCACGCTTTCCATCACCCTTCGGTTCGCTCCAGGACGCATAAACACGTCATCGCCATCGCCATCATCATTACTGCAGGTCATAAGGCTTTTCTAATGCTCTCTCTCTGTGTTAGGTGTTAGTGCACTCCATTCTCCCCTGGCAATGGCTCTTATTTCGTCTCTCATCCTGATCCTCTGTCTGCCCTGACCTCTATAATCCCTCGGTTACCTCTCTGTTACCTCGGTTGCATTTCTGTTATCTGTTTTAAGCCTGATGTAATCTCTCCAAGTTCTTAATTCTTAGATTTTAATTTTTAATCGCCATATGAATATCTTTAACATTTTTCTGTTTTCTAATCCATGATTCTCGCTTCTTTTATCACCAAATTATACCTACCGATTTCTCCCTTAAGCATACATTTTAGATCGATCTTGAATATAGACAGACATATAGGAACATAGACATAACTTCTTTCTTATCGTAATCAGATGCAATATCTTTTCATTCCTTATTAAAAGAGGACATATCAAAAAATAGCAAATGCGCATTATGTAGCGCCTTGTTTTGGTTGTATGCACGTCAGTTTATAAGATAAGGGTTACGTGGGATGACTGACAGGCTAACATTACAACGGGTCCAAACAGAGTCCCGCGACAGTCCACTTGCATTGATCTTTCATCAGCACGACACGACACAGCTTCATGTTTCGCCTCCACATTACAGGGAGGTACACGCACCCACGCCACCAACTCATTGCAGAACAGGCAGGGCACTCACTCCACCACGCCTCACCCACGCCACTAACTCATTCCAGGATAGACAGGGTACTCACTCACCCACGCCTCACCCACGCCACTAACTCATTCCAGGATAGACAGGGTACTCACTCACCCACGCCTCACCCACGCCACTAACTCATTCTAGGATAGACAGGGTACTCACTCACCCACGCCTCACCCACGCCACTAACTCATTCCAGGATAGACAGGGCACTCACTCCACCACGCCTCACCCACGCCACTAACTCATTCCAGGATAGGCAAGGTACTCACTCCCCCACGCCTCACCCACGCCACTAACTCATTCCAGGATAGACAGGGTACTCACTCCACCACGCCTCACCCACGCCACTAACTCATTCCAGGATAGACAGGGTACTCACTCCACCACGCCTCACCCACGCCACTAACTCATTCCAGGATAGACAGGGTACTCACTCCCCCACGCCTCACCCACGCCACCAACTCATTCCAGGATAGACAGGGCACTCACTCCACCACGCCTCACCCACGCCACCAACTCATTCCAGGATAGGCAGGGTACTCACTCCACCACGCCTCACCCACGCCACTAACTCATTCCAGGATAGACAGGGTACTCACTCCACCACGCCTCACCCACGCCACCAACTCATTCCAGGATAGACAGGGCACTCACTCCACCACGCCTCACCCACGCCACTAACTCATTCCAGGATAGACAGGGTACTCACTCCACCACGCCTCACCCACGCCACTAACTCATTCCAGGATAGGCAGGGTACTCACTCCACCACGCCTCACCCACGCCACTAACTCATTCCAGGATAGGCAGGGTACTCACTCCACCACGCCTCACCCACGCCACTAACTCATTCCAGGATAGGCAGGGTACTCACTCCACCACGCCTCACCCACGCCACTAACTCATTCCAGGACAGGCAGGGCATTCACTCCACCACGCCTCACTCACGCCACCAGTATAAAAAGGGCACTCACTCCACCCTGCCCCATCCACGCCATCAACTCATTCCGGGATAGCCACGTCACTCACACCACCACACCCCAACTACGCCACCAGGATAGATCGAGCACTCACTCCACCACACTCCACCCAGGCCAGAATGATAAACAGTGCACTCCACCTCGGCCCATCCACGTCCATGCCTTTTCCCGAGCTTCTCCAGTACACTCCAGACCAAACCATTACAGTATTTCCCCTCCCAATGCCTATGTTTTTTTTTTTTATTATTATGCCTCAGTTTATGTAATGCACTCTACGTTCATTTGATACACCCCATTCTGACGCATCCTCCTAGCCGGCACGTTTGCTAAGTTTTCTCTCCAGTCTCCCTTTACATGTTACCCCGTCCAGTGCCTATGTTTATATGATGTACCCAAGCCTATACAATACACATTCCCGGGGACTATTCAGTAGACCTCGAGCTAATTAATCTTCCATGCTTATCTAATACCATCAAGGCCCAATCAGTTCTTAATTAATACTCGTACACTTTAGTCCCTTCATGTGTGTTTGTATACTGTAGCCAGGCTCACTTATACTTCTTTTTTATATTTTCTTTATAGGAGTAATTATTCTTTATTGTACGAGTCTTGGTCTACCCCACACCCCCCTCCCTCCCCTGTTCCCCTTCCCTCCTCTTATCGTAAAATCAATCCTGCCTCGTGCCCTATCTCTCGGATTTTGGGATTGGATCTCCTTGTTTGTGTTGGATCTACGGAGTGATACTTCCGGGCGCTGCCAAGTTATCGACCGTATTGTTGTCCCGCCAAGTCCAGAGTGTCCCAGAGTTATGGCGTGAGGTTAGCCCGTGCTCAAGAGGTTCGTCCGTCGGTTCCGGGTTGATTATTCATGCCTCAGTCTGACGCCAGGGGATCATTATAAGTTTTTTCTTCATCTTTTAATCTTTATCATCATTAGCTCTTTCTTCTTTTTTTTCTTTTTATCCAGTCATTATTCTTTTTTGTTTACATATATATTTTTTTACAACTACCAGAGCAACGTTAAAAGAAGGGGCTGAGCATCGAGTCAACTGTACTAACACAAGCTGACGTGTTGACGTATCTCGTGACTGTCTTTTGCAGTGTCCAACAAGCGGCCGTTGCTGGAGGAGTGCCCCACCTCGCCACACCGCCAGTGGGTCCTGGTGACCCGCCTCACCGAGACCAGCGCCTCCTCGCCGCCGCAGCAGCAGACCACCGTAACTGTGGTCGGTCTGCAGCAATGCCACCACCACCACCGCCGCTACCTGGCTCGTGCCATCTGCCGCCCACAGGTATGCTTAAGTCAATTGTGTCTTATATTATTGTAGTAGCAACAACGTAATCAAAGCCATCATGAAAACATCACGTTTTTAAACAGTATTGTAGCTTAAAATATTACTTGGGTCTTCTTGATTTTCTAGTTTTGTGTGTTAATCCTTCTCTTTAAAATGCTGTGCCCCGCAGGGAGGATGGGAACGCCCCGCGTGCAGCCCTGAGTCGTCCTCACCGAAGCACCACCAGGGCACTAAGAAACCTCGGCGAGGCCACCACCAGCACGACCGCGGCGGCTCCTCGCGAAGGCCGCCTCCCTCACACCCGGCCACGGACGTAGACCACCTGGACTACGAGCGAGGGCTAAAGGAGAAGGAATACTTTTCGTCAGCCCAGCAAGACAAGGCACGAAGCAAGAGATCAGCTGAGCCAGAGTCCACCAGTGAGCTGCACACCACAGACAAGGCGTCGCCAGATGTTCACTCGTCCAAAGCTACCACCACCACCACCACCACCGACACCACCACCAAAACCACCACCCACCAACCTGCTTCTGAGGGTCACATGCCTGACATAAATGACAAAGTACTTCTGTTCATTACTGACTACAAAAGATCCAATAAAAGCAATAAAGGAAAAAGTCATGATGAAACGCAACCACAAAACATTACTTCGAGTCCACAAACACTGCCTGAAAAAGTTGAGCCTCACCTCGATGACAAGGATTCTAAGAAGACAGAAATTACCACTGATGAGACAATCAACGAAATTGAAACAGAGACTGCCTCAACTGTTGTAACGGGAGAGCCCTCAGCAAAGCATCACTCAATTAAAAAGTCCCTAAAAGAAGATGGTTCTGTGGCACATCTCGAAAACCATGGACACGAAAGTATGATGCACCACGTAGTAGCGCACGTGAAAGGTTCCAAGGAGCCCAACGAAGAGCAGGAAAAGACAAGCAGTAATGGAGGGGAAGCCGCAGCAACAGCCAACGAGACACCGATCCTCCAGGTGGGAACAGGGCCAATATTCGTCTTTGGACCCGAGGATGACAATGAGACACACAGCGAAAATCCGACGCACAACTCACCCAAGCGTCCACGCGCCCTGGTATTCCCCAAAGACTTTACACAGTCGAACCCCAATGGCAGCATTCGTCCTCACAACACCAAAGAACCTTCCACCACCCCAACCGAGCCCTCTAGTGCAGGAACCAACACCTCTGCAGAAGGAGAGGAAGCACCATCACACGCGAGTACAACAACCCCGAGTAGGCCAGTTGTATTTCCAGAGACAATAAATGTTAACCCACCACTCACTCCCGTCACCGAGAAGAGAACAGATACAGCCGTTCAGCCCACCGGAGAGCCAACGCCGAGTGAAACAAAGACAGAAAACGCTCCTGACACGCAAAATTCTGAACCGGAGTCTTCAGTCGCCGTCACCACCCCGGAAGTGAGTGTGCCGAAGACGGAAGAGGCAGGCGACGAGAATAGGAAGACTGAAGGGGGAGAAAAGGAAGGCAAGGACGAGGGGAAGGCTGAGGGGGCGGAAAAGAAAGGCCAGGACGAGGGGAAGACTGGGGGGGAAGAGAGAGAGAAACCAACAACTAGCAACGTGGCGAAGAAACCAGAAGCAGGCCACACTGAAGAGCCCTCGACCACGGCCAAACCTCATAGGCCACGGGAAGCTGAGGAGTCCGAGAACAGCGACTCTACCACGAAAACTGCCGGCGCGGGAGCGACTAACGACCCTCAAGAGGGAAGTGAGAAGCCGGACACCAAGGCACCAAGATCTGAGGTGTTGACTGAAAGCCCAGCTCCTCTGCCGACCACAGAGAGCCAAGACCAGGACCAGGACCACAACAGCACGGGCACGAGCCCCACCGAGAGGCCTAAGGGGCACGGCACGCAGCACCTCATTGCAGAGATCTTCAAGAGCATATTCGGGTAGTTCGTCTTCTAAGAGCCTTTTGCTCCTCCACCATCCGCGTGCCTCACTATCACGGGCACGGCGAGGTTGATTAACTTAAACATCAACTTTCATTTAAGAATCAGGTTTTATCACATCTATTCCCGATCTTCGAGTGCATTGTTGTAGCGCATTTGACATTCACTGCTAACTAATAGGTTGGCATTGGTCACGTTTCCCAGTTCAGACAAAAATGCAACAGCCCGCCGGCTTTTGTGAGGCAGGATCGGAGGGTATCACAAGGTTTTACTGCAAACACTGTAGGTTTTAATCTCCTTTGAACCTCTGTCGGTGCGGAGAGAATTTATATCCCGTGTTGTATGGCCGATGACTTGTTTGATATTCCACAGCATGATATATCCCTAATGCTTATCGTTGATGCCTCGCTCACACACCACCAGAGGATGAAAGGAGATTCCAACCTTTTGTCTGACACAAGAAGAAGCTTCACTTTGGTCTTACAGCTGACAGTTACAGCACCAGCGGACTGGGGCAGGCCACCAGTGACCACACGATGGCATGCCAGCACAACGGCCTGCACACGAAATGAATAAGAAAAGAACGAATGGCCACGCCCTCACCTCCGGCCCCGTCCGCTGCTCACACCGCCCCGCCCCGCCCTGCCCCCGCCGGCCGGGCCCTCACCGCCTCGGAAACCCTCACGCACCGCACGTTGTCTTCAGTACCGTCTGTAGGAACACTCCGCTATCCAGGGCACGGTACAGCATCACTCCGCGGCACACTGCTCCACCGCAACAAGATTTAAGCTTAAAATTTCGAAGATGAATTTAATTTTATTTCAAAGGAATTTCGAAGCAGCCGGTAAATACGAAACACATGTGTACATAAGAAGCAGCGTTTTGTCTCACCTCCTCCCCCCCCACAACCGTCCTTCCCTCCCGTACCACACCGACACTCCTCTCCCTCCCGTCGCCACAAAGTCATGCTCCTCCCTCCCACCGTCTGTCTCTCGCCCCCCCCCCGTACCTTCCCCACCCTTACTTTCTTACACCGTTGCTCTAATCTCTCCTTCTCCTTACTTATTTCTGCCCTTATTTCCACAGCCTCTCTTCACGCCCCGCCCCATGCCACCTCTCTCCTCTACCTCCAGTTACCTCCACACCCCATCTTCCTTCCAATTACCTCCCTTGCCTTTTTAGCTCCTGTTCCTCGTCTTCTTCCCTCCATAAATCCTGTGATATGTTGCTCTCTCTCTCTCTCTCTCTCTCTCTCTCTCTCTCTCTCTCTCTCTCTCTCTCTCTCTCTCTCTCTCTCTCTCTCTCTCTCTCTCTCTCTCTCTCTCTCTCTCTCTCTCTCTCTCTCTCTCTCTCTCTCTCTCTCTCTCTCTCTCTCTCTCTCTCTCTCTTTCTACCTATCTATCTATCAATCAATCTCTCTCTCATCCCCCTTTCCTTCCTTTCTCTCTCTTCCCTTCCTCTGTAACGCATCCCTCTCCCTTTCGTTACCTTTCTCTCCCGTTTTTTTTCTTTCCCTCAACCCTGTAACATGTCCCATTCCTCTTCCCTTCCTCACTCCCCTTTCCTGCCCCGTCTGGCTGTGATGGGGTATTTCAAAGCACCCAAACAAGTACTATTCCTGTTGTGCTAGTGTTAAGGTAATATTAGAATCATCGTTGAAGCACTAAATTACTAATAGTTAAGCTAAGTGTCTAGATTAATTAACACACACACACACACACACACACACACACACACACACACACACACACACACACACACACACACACACACACACGCAGACGCAGACGCAGACGCAAACGCAGACACAAACAAACACACACACACACACACACACACACACACACACACACACACACACACACACACACACACACACACACACACACACACACACACACACACACACACACACACACACACACACACACACACACACACACACACATCTGTACAAAGGCTCCTCGACACTCAGCCTCGTCCACACGTGAATACCTTTCTTAACACGCGGGGCAGCTGTTGTCTGTCCTCGCGGGGTCCAAATATGTTATCCCATCGCCCTACAGAGAAGCTTGGGAAGTTATGTCGTTGTTTTTTAAGTGTCTGTCGTCCAGTTTCCGAACACTAATGTTTCTAAGGATTGTATGGCCGCCCGGGAATGTCTGGTCCTTCCCTCCCCTTGCCTCACGCCTCGCTAAGACCACATAATATAGAGGTTATTTTTATTTTTCCTGCATTTATTCTATAGGAGCAGCTTGTTACGGACTTTTTTTCTTTATTATTTCAACTTGTCTGTGCCTGTCTACTTCATTATTAAAAATGTCTAAAGAGTAGAAAAAAAAGGTTAATTAAAGATGTCAGTAATGCGTTGCTCAGTATATGATAAAGTAAGGTAACTTCTATATTTTATTTGAAGAATTCTAAACTGTCTTCATCTAAAACGCCTTCTTTCACACCACGTACTCTATCCAAGCAGCTTAATTATTCACAGGCAGATGAGAATGTGAAAAACAGAGTGATCGATCGGGTTAGTTCTGGAGGTAAAGCGTGCTGGTGTGAGGCTGGGGCGAGGTAGAGAGGTAGAAGGATTGTGGCCGACGTCCCTTATACCAATCAAGTGTAATATTGGCTCATGTCTGACAATGTACTAAAGTCCCGATGAAAAGAATTATATTGTCCAATCATTCTGGTGTTTAATAAAATTCAAAATTATCATCGTCGTGTCTCTCGATCCTCCTTTCTTTTCCTCTGTTAACGAGCATCTGTTTAATATCTACATCAGTCTAACGCAAAACACTAAGCCACTAACGGAGAAGGTGAAATCGTGAGGAGTTTAGTGCTGGGAGCCGAGAAACATGACTCCTTTGATTATGGTAAAACACGTGAGACTGTAGAGTAACCATGACCCATAAAGAGACGAGAAATAGATCATCAACGGAGCATCTGGGATCGTGAAGGATTAGTTCTGGGAGTAAAAAAAAAATGATGGTGATGATAAAGCACGCGAGGCTGCATTGTAATCATGACCAAAGAGACAAGGTCACCAACAGAGCAACCGAGACCGTAGGGTAATGGCCTATGAAGTGTCTCTGATTATAAACAAGAATACGGGGCAGCAACATATTCACGGTGCAGGTGATCCAAGAGTCTACTGTCCAGCTTATCCACATCGTACTGACGCGCAGCAGATCCCTCCTAACACAGCTGTGAGACACGTGTAACTTACTCAATGATTCATCCCTCTTCCTTTGTGATCCACGAGGCCTTGACATTTTAACGGGTGGCGATGCATCCGGAGAAGCCGGTGAAAAGGGACATGATCGGGCCAGCCATCTCTCATCATTAAAGATTTTTGAAGGGAAAAGAAGATAGTCCATAGGATACAAAAAAAGGCTCCCAGAGTATTGCTTCTGTATTGGGGACAGAAAATTACGCAAAGTAGAACTAGTTTTGTTTCTCGAGGCCGAGTATGTATGTCTCCTTTACATAGTCATCTAAATCTATAATGTTGAAGCTCCTGTTTCCGTCTGTTTTCGCATTTTCAACTAATACGACAACGGATACTCAGCATCATACATAAACAAGGCAATGTAAGCGAGGGGGACTTTGTATAGTGGTAGGGCATCGGTGCTTCTCGGATATTTCTGGTTATGGGAAGCGTCAGAGAATGCGAAAACGATAACTGTCAGAATTATGTAAAAGTCTACGGGGACATAAAGTAATGTTTCATTAGTTGATGCATAACTATTTGTTGGTGGGGATTTATCAAAAGAACGTGGAGATTTTGGCTTAGCCAACATTTCAGGTAAGTCAGAATGGATGAATTCATGTTTTATCAGCTAAGAAATAGCAGTATGTATAGCTAATATGGCTGGTGTTAAAGAAAGAATGTAGAAGTGACAACCCAGTCAGTCATTCTTTAACTAAATGGAAAAATCAGAATGTTTGCCACAGTAGATTGGAGTGCAATAAAGACAAACAAAGAGAGGGGGAGAGTACTGGGAAATATTTTTGTTCTGCAGGTGAGTAATAACGGCTGCTGCTGCTGCTCCTGATATAAAAGAATGACTTCATCTTTGCCATATACCGAATGAAGGCTTCGGAGGATAACTTCTAGGTCTGTGAGTCTTAAGATAGATAATTATTTTCTTGACTTCAATATAATTACTTGTAGATGTTCAGATAAAATATGACCTTGAAATAGGCACTTCGACGACACAAAAATATATACTGAACGACCCCGCGCCCACCTCCACCCCCTCCACCACCACCACCACCATCACCTGACGAAATACTGAACCGCGCACCGCCACGTTTCCTCAGCTCAGGCATGAATATTGCTTGGGAATGCAACTGGGAAAGAGTGTGACCGTAAAACAACCATCTCAATATAAGGAAAGGACTGCCGGATGGACCCGTACACCCACCACCACCACCACCACCACCACCACTCTCGCCCCTTACTAAAATATTGAGCCCCACCGCCACACACGGTATCGATCAGCACCGTGAGCCTGTCCGCTGTGTAAGGGCACCTGTGTATCCCTTCCTTTACCTCTCTCTGCCGCACATACCTATACCTCTTATGAACGGGGGTACACATTCAAGCAGTCTTCCTGTTGCTCGAGACCGTAGCGAATTATTTTTGTATGAACAGATAACTATATGGACGAGAGCTTGGTTCATTATTCTGCATCTTCTTCTCCTTCTCTTCTTCCTCTTTCCCTTTCTGTTTTTCTCTTTTTCCTCTTTCTCTTTCTTCTTCTCCTTCTTCACCTTTTCCTTGTCCTTCTCTTTTTCCTCCTTGTTCTTGTTTTTCTTGTCCTTCTTCTTGTTCTTCTTGCTCTTCTTATTCTCGTTGTTCTTGTTGTTCTTCCTGTTTTTTATTTTGTTCTTGTTGTTCTGGTTCATGTTCTTTTTATTTTTTGTTCTTGTGCTTGTTCTTGTTCTTGTTTTCTTGTTCTTCTTGTTCTTGTGTTTTTGTTCTTCTTGCTCTTCTTATTCTTGTTGTTCTTCCTGTTTTTTATCTTGTTCTTGTTGTTCTGGTTCATGTTCTTTTTTTGTTCTTCTGGTTCATGTTCTTTTTGCAAGTTTTTATTTTGTCTGAGTGTGTTGCTTTGGCAGTCCCTAAGAACGAGGTAATGAGTGGCCATGAGGGGGGGGGGGGGGCAGCGATCCCCTTCAGGAAGTATAAGTGGCTTTTATCACAACACTCCTCCCGGCCGGTGTTTGTCCTCGCCCGTGCCCTGTTTCCTGTCCCCGCGGCGCCTCCCCTGGACTGACACTACTGAAAGGTCACTCACGCCTTCACGCCACTCTGACCTGACCTCAAAGTGAATGAGTGCAAGAGGTGGTGGGCTCTGAAATACTGATGAAGGGGCTGGTGGTGGTGGTGGTAGTGGTGGTGGTGGTGGTGGTGGTAGTGGCGGTGGTGGTGCTTTTGTTGTTGCTGTTTCTGTGACTGTTTCTACTGCTGCTTCTGTTACTGATACTATTTCTGTTGTTGTTATTGTTGCTACTGTCGGTGCTAGTGCTCCTTTTCTTATTGTTGCCGTTACTGCGATTGTTTCTTTTGTTCTTGCTCTTCTTTTGTTGTTACTGCCTCTGTGGTTGTAGTTGCCGCTACTACAGTTTTTGTTACTGCTGCTGTTTCTTCATTATTGTCCTGATTCTTAGCTGACTTTCGTTACCTATAAAACGTGTTGCTATAAGTTTTCACCGGTTTTTATAAATATACGCAACTATTACCCCTGAACTTGCAGCTCGAAATCATGATACATTCCCTTGCTGCACGCCGTGAGTTGTAGCCGTTCTTTGTGGCGAAACGCAGGCCAGCTTCAAGTGGTCAGGGGTCAGGCCGCTGCACTCTTTGTTTTTTTTGCCTGCACGTGAGGGCCGCCGCCAGGACCACCGCCTAGTTACCTATCGTCTTTAAAGCTCGCCTGACACGGCCACTTCGCCCCGTCGTAATCCTGTAATTCTTTAACCTTCCGTCTGCCTTTTCTCTGCCTGCTAAAGTAAAATCTGGTCGCGGGCAAAAAAAAAAAAAATTTTTAATGAAATGAATACTTTTTTTCCGTTACCAATTTTTTTTTTTTATGATAGAGAACTATTTGAGTATCAAACTTTTAAAGGTCTCACCGCACTTCCTCTCCCAGATAAAGAAAATCTACTCGCTGGCTGTATTGATCAATTACTTTCCTCTTGTAATGAAAGTAGCAAGTTTTAATCTGCTCTCTCATTTTTTTTTATTAAGGCATTTTTTTAACCGTTTTCATATTAGGCAATCAGTTGATTATCGGATCGTTTATCTTTCTCCTTATGAAAATAATTAGTTTCACTTGATGTCTCTTGAGGAGTATTTTCAGTTCAGGTATTCTTCTAGTTTCCATTTTCTTCATCAGGTAACCACTTCATTACCATGCAGATCATAGACTCAAACTCAGCTTACTTGCAAAATAGATACAAAAGGTCACCGGACTGGACTTAATTAAAAAAAATCGTCTCTTAGATAAACTTTAATTCACTAACCCCACCACTGAGCTGTCCACCGTGTATCTGAGGTGAGAGCAGCGGTCATTATTTAGGTAGGTGAAAGGCAGGCGGTCGTCACCTCTTTGTGGAGGGCGAAGGACGATTTGTTTGCAGCACAATGCGTCTGGGCCACGGGGAACAAAAACAAGGAAAGTAATGACTATCACTGAAATTACAAGCTCTTTCTTCCCTCGAGGTCAGTTCCAACAATATCGATGTGCCAGACACTGTTCCCTACGATCTTTTATGAGCCACTTTTACGAATAAATAATTACATCCAATTTACAAATATCCAATACGGTAATTCTTTCTGGTGCAAATAGCTCAAGAAAAATAATAATTTGAAGGGAAATATGTAGTATCTAATGAAGGCGAGAAACAGATATTTCAGAGATTGTGCTAACTGAGATCTTTTTAATAAGGCAGCGCTTGACTCACGGCCGCAAGTATTGGCGCTTCATCCTTGGCTCAAATATGAAACCGTGACCTCCGCTTGTAGCTCTAGCCACTTACTGTTTACCTTGGTTGTGGAAACTTTACAGTTCATTGTTTAACACTCCTTCGAGGGTAACTAATTTATTTTATCAAGGTTGTTTCACCCATCAGCCAGCATTGCTTCATCATTTATGTTTTTTGCTATTTGTCCTTTTTGTTTCTTTTATTTTTTGCCCTTTAGCTGCCTCCTTTGCTGTAAAAAAAAAAAAAAGACCCCGCTAGAGGAATACACATACCTACGAATAACATGCAGTTAGTGCAAATACATACACATGAAAATAAATTAGAAGAGAATAAGAATGAAATGGAGCGATTTGGTAAATATAGTTACCGTGAATTATATACAGCCTGTCACTCTCCTTGATGAGAAAACTGAACAATCATTGCATACTGCCAGTCCTTACATACAGTTCAGAAACTGAGCTTCAGTGAAAATTTAAAGAGAAAACAAAGAAGTGCGCAAACGGGAACAGAAAGAAAAATGTGTATAACATGGAGAAATGGGAAAGGAACTTAAATTTGGGAATAGACAAAGGTTATAAGCATTTTAATTATGATTTAAAAATATAAAATGGACTTGGGTAGGTCATAACTTGTTGAATTGATAATACAAATTGTACATGTTAGGGCGGACAAAGGATCATGTGAAAATATTAAAATGGATGATTCTCTGGAGTAGGATGGAATATACAACATCAAACAAGGCGATGGAGAGTGTTGGGAAGGCCTTTTCCTGAAGTGGACTAGTAATGGGTGATGGTGAAAATGGTGATAATAATGATAATAATAATAAAGTTACCCATAAGATAACTCGTTTTCTACGTTTCCCACGCGCAAGTTTTCAAGCATTGAAGCGTTTACTATTCTAAATGTAATAATATCTGTTATTGTGCTTTACTCGAATAATTATGCTCTAGCTGGCCTCAGTACAACTTGTTAACTTTGAAGGCAATTCATTTGGGAAATATTTAGTCACTGCGTCTTCGTGACAAGGAGACGGAGCTCACGAGGTACTGAGATTTGATCCTGAGTAAATCGTTAGCGAAGCCTACCTCCACCATTCTTCAATATAAAGATCTACAACACAATATCGCAGTTCAGAGACACGTCAGTCCACGTCGACAGACCGACTCGGTCGGCTAGATTTCGATCGCCGATAGAGTCGGTCTGTCGGCACCCTGCTACGGGCCGCTATTAGGCTAAGCCCGTGCTCCCCCGCGCAGGGAGGGAGCATTTTTACCCTCTTAACGGTTCGTCTTCGGACAAGGCCCCGTTCCCCTAGTGATACTAGGGGTAAATCTTTAACAACAACAACATGTCGCAGTTGATACAGAGCTTATCGATCCCTCAGTATTTATGAAAAAAAAAACTAGTTCGTATAACAAACATATATATTCGTCACTGGAACCTGTGTCCAGGCTAGAGTTCGACTGTGTGTCAAATGCCGACGGACGCGATATTTTTAGATTACAACAACAACAACAACAAAAACAAAACTACTACTACTACTACTACTACTACTACTACTACTACTACTACTACTACTACTACTACTACTACTAACAACAAATAATAACATTCTTCTTCTTCTTTTTCTTCTTCTTTTTATCATTATTATTATTATTACCATGGAACCAATATATTTCGAGGTCCTTGAATGAACATATGAGAAAAAAAAGTGCACACACGCACACCCGGAGGCACGTACAGGAAGTGAAACTTCCTGTGCTCCGCAACTAGAAATAGTCTTCAAAGCACAACAAACAAAATTACAAAAATAATGACAATACAAATCAGAGACACGCCAGGCCTCGTCGACAGATCGACTTGGTCTGGTAGATTTCGATTGCCGAAAGAATCGGTCTGTCGGCACCCTGCTAAGGGCCGCCTTTGGCAAAGTCCCGTGCTCCCTCGTGCAGGAGGGAGCAATCTTTTCCCTCTTAGCGGGCCGTCTTCGGACAAGGGCCCGTTCCCCTAGTGATACTAGGGGTAAATCTTTTGAATCAATGAATGACAATACGAATAAATATATTTCTTTCCCCTGGTTCGGATAACCTACCCTCGATCTCCTTTATGTAGAGAAATGTTGCATGTCCAAACATTCCTGCAAGTTTCCATTTTAAAATCCTGGAAAGTATGGATCGTTGTGAATATGAAAAGAATAATCTGATTGAAGACAATTTTTTGAGGAACCCTTTTTGTGGCACGTGATCTTGACAATAAAAAGAACACCTTGACGTGTATAAAATCTGAAGAGACCGTTTGACTGACCTGACATATCGAGGTTCCTTCTCGTCCTGTGTGGTGGCAGCGTCCAGCGGCGAGCCAACCAAGCCCGCGTGAAGCCCTGCTACAATAATGGAATTTGCATTGGTCTCAGTGATTAACTTGCGGTTATTGTCTTCTATCATGCCTTAGTTAATAATTATAATCATTATTGATTCGTGGAGGTAAACAATGGATACTACATAATGTCCATTCATACATATTTTTATTCGTCTATATTATTCATTACTATTTTTTTTGTATGAAACCCATAGCCCCGATAGGCTTTCATGAGGGGCCCAGTGGTCTGCTCCAGCCCGTTAGTAGCGTTAGTAGATTTTAATTTAAGTGGCTGCCATGGCATAAAACTCTTGCCTGCCGTATGCACTCCTCTCCCCCCCGTAATACTTTTCTTATCAGTGAATTATTTTTTTATCTATCTATCTATCTATCTATCTTTATAAATATTTCATTATACTCTTTTAATACATAAAAAAGTCATTCTGTGGTGCTGAAAGTTTTTTTTTTTTTTGTGTGTGTGTGTGTGTGTGTGTGTGTGTGTGTGTGTGTGTGTGTCTCTCTCTCTCTCTCTCTCTCTCTCTCTCTCTCTCTCTCTCTCTCTCTCTCTCTCTCTCTCTCTCTCTCTCTCTCTCTCTCCACAGACTAAAAGAGAGAGAGGAATAAAAAGCACCGGAAGAAAAAAAAATCAGGAGGCCGCGCGTCATCTTGTGTCAGGGAAGAAGGATCTGATCGTTTATTTTGCTAATGGCGTGCAATTGAAATTTTTAATAGGCAATTTAATCCTCTCCATCACCGGGCAACGCGACGCTTATTACGGCTCGACCTCGCTAAGGCGTCACCCGCGGCGTGAGGGCGGCAGCACGGCTGGACGGGTGTGAGTGCCCAGCGGCGTAATGTGGTGGACGCGGGGTAGCGGTGGGGCGGGGGCAGCGGGGCGTCAGGGTACGTCAGGGACGGGGCAGCACAACAGTAAGCAAGGGCCAGGCGGCGCGGGGCGGAGCCAACTGAAGTGTGCAGTGCGAGAATCAATTTGGGATTTGTTTGCCGGCCATTGTAACTTGCTGGCAAAAATAGACGTGTGTTTTTCAATCTGACTCTTTTCTGGGAATGAGCACGCATCGGGAGGCAAGGGACCTCCGGGGCGGCGCGGTGGACAGGTGTTGAGGGCCCTCGCTCCGCCGCCACCTGCTGCTGCAGGGGAGACTGGCGGCCACTGACAAAGTAGCTATGCGTTACATTGTTGACAATGATACGCATATAGATAAGGCCCATTTTCGTTTGACGACAGTGATGTAACGTTATTTCTTCATCTCACTGACAGGCTTCTTCATTAACCCCCAATCAATTGTTAGTTATATAGTATGTACTGAGTGACAACCCAGGAAATGCTTGAGAAGTCAGGGCAGCCAGGTGGTAGCCATTGTTATGTCTTTAGCTTCCTCAGGAGCACACATTTTTCATTGGTTTATCTCCAAAGTGTGTGCGATTAGGAAATATCATTAAGTGCAAAGCACACCCGCACTTCGCTGGACATGAGTTTGCCAACGCTGAACGTGAGGCAGCATCACAACAAGCACAGTCTGCCTGGCTCTGGCTACTCGAAACAGAAAACGAAGCCTCCACAATACCACATGAATGAGATCACCGCAGACTTACTCATAATCGAAACAAAACCTAAACGAAAGCGGACACCTGAATAAAAAGAGAAAGGTAAGGAGTATATATTACTCGACATAATATATATGTACTCAACGTTTACTGATGCTGCAGACGGGTAAACTATTGAAAAGATCATATGAAGGCACTTGTGACGTGATAAGTCCTTCCAGATACAGTTAAAGTCCTAAAAAGAGTATTATCTGAAGAGGTCATAACAGGCTTACTGCATTACAAGAGCTGAGATTGTCTGTCATTAGATTCAGAACAACAGACCAACAAATAAGAATAACAGACAAACAACCGAACACACACAAAAAACAAAACAAAAAAAAAAAACTAAAAACACTGACCCTACAAAGAAAACAGACTCCAGAGAGAGAAAATAATAACAATCAGTGACAGCTACATTTCTTTCATCGCATCCACACGACAAGACCCTCTCTGCATCTTTGCCACGCGGGGTCTTTCTCCCCGGCTCGTCGGCGGCGCGGCGTCACGGAGAGCCACAACGCAAACCACTCGTCGTCTCGTTCCACGGACGGGAAATGAGATCAATATGGAGGACTTGCAAGGCGGTGTTTAGGAGAGGTGGCCGGCGGGAATGACAGAGAGGGAGAGAGAGAAAAAAAAGATATTCAAATCGGCAAGTGATGTTTTTGCAAGGAGTTTCTTTTTTCTTTTCTTTTTTTTTCTCTTTTCGATTTTGAAGTAAAGAGAATTGTCTCGATCAGCTGGGGGAGTGTGTATACCTGGCGTATCAATTTTTTTGTGTTGTAAGTGTTGTTAGTTGTTTGTGTTGTTGCGAAGAGGAAGCGAAGAGTAAAGGCATGAGTGGAGGTAAGGGGAAGGGAGAGAAAGAGATATTATAAGAGACAGGAGAGAGAGAGAGAGAGAGAGAGAGAGAGAGAGAGAGAGAGAGAGAGAGAGAGAGAGAGAGAGAGAGAGAGAGAGAGAGAGAGAGAGAGGAAAATAAAGTAAATTTAACGTACCCGTTCTTTGCTTATTTATTCATATATTTATTCACTTATTCGTTGATTGATTGACTGATTGATTAATTGACTGGTGTGTGTGTGTGTGTGTGTGTGTGTGTGTTCATCGGTGGGTCTGTCTGTCTGGCATGGGCGCCGTTCGCTTGTTGGCTATTACACGAGAGAGAGTTTTCACACAATATTACCTCTTCTTATCCGGCTCCCTCTTCCCTTTAGTCCTACTCCTCCTCCCCCTCCTCCTCCTACTCCTCCTCCTCCTCCTCCGTTCCGCACTTGTAGTCGAGATTTTAATTAAAACTTTAAGGGCGCGTCGCTCTCATAATAGGAGGACGAAGAATCCGCTCTCTTGATCCGATCGGCCGGCGCCTCACAATCGTGCCATTCAGTCAAGTTTGGTGATAAATAAGTTTTCTCGTGACGCCTTCAAAGAGCGAAAGCTAATCAGAAAATATTTTGCCCTCTGGCTTACCCGCAATGAGTGTGAGGCTGGTGGTGTGCGGTGCGAGGGGCTGGGGCAGAGGCTGTTTCACCAGGGTCTGTTCACGTGCTAGACTCGCGATCGCCAGCCAGTCAGTATCCTCCATGAATGGGCTTGGGAGTTCTACAAACGGAACTTTGGGTATGACTGGAACCTCACACCCACACACATTTGGGAGGCGCGACACAACCCCCGACAGACACCCGGTACCCATTCACTGCTGGGTGGACTGGGGTCACGTATGGAAAGAGACTGCCTATCCATCTCCTCTCTGCCCAGGAATCGAACCCGGGACCTCTCGATTGTGATGCGAGCGTGTTAATGTGTGTGTGTGTGTGTGTGTGTGTGTGTGTGTGTGTGTGTGTGTGTGTGTGTGTGTGTGTGTGTGTGTGTGTGTGTGTGTGTGTGACTTAACCTAAGGGGTAGTGGATAATAATAGATGTACGTATGTGCGTAGGTGTGTATGTATGAGTATGTATGTATGAGTATGTATGTATGAATATATGTATGTATATGTAACGGCACCCTTCTTTGCCTGCCTGTCTCTGTCTGTCCGTCTGTTTGAACTTCCGTCTTTTTCCTCTTCAATCTTTCATGTATATCTCTGTCTGTCTGTCTGTCCGTCACGCTGTACTTTATTTCCTTAATCGTCTTTTATTACGTATCTATTTTTCTGCCTGTGTGTCCGTCTGTATATTTATTGGTGTTTTCATACGCCCGTCTTTTCGTCTGTCTGTTAATATGTCCATCTGTCTCTCAGTCAGTTTCGCCGTCTCTTCCTTTTTTCTCCTTCTCTATCTTTTATGTCTGTCTGTTCGTTTGTCTGTCCGTCAATCTGCTCGTCTCCGTCTTATATTAATATTATCACCCTGCCTCTCTCTCTCTCTTTTATCTCTCTCTCTCTCTCTCTCTCTCTCTCTCTCTCTCTCTCTCTCTCTCTCTCTCTCTCTCTCTCTCTCTCTCTCTCTCTCTCTCTCTCTCTCTCTCTCTCTCTCTCTCTCTCTCTCTCTCTCTCTCTCTCTCTCTCTCTCTCTCTCTCTCTCTCTCTCTCTCTCTCTCTCTCTCTCTCTCTCTCTCTCTCTCTCTCTCTCTCTCTCTCTCTCTCTCTCTCTACCGCGAATCCTTCTTTGTGCATTCATCTTATTTTCTCGCCTCTCGGAAACGCGTCTCTGTCAAAGGAACGTACAAACACCCGCAGAAAGGCTGGAGACGCTCATATACTCCGCGCGTTCATGTCTAATTATCATCAATAAAAGGCAGTCTGAAGATGACGATGAGGAGGAAGAGGAGGAGGAGGTGGTTTGTTTACTCCTTCGACGAGCGCCGTGTAAGACTCTGTTTCGTATAAGACTCCCGCTGCCGCCACAGGAATATCTCTTTGTTCGACGACGCTAGGGAGATTTTCATATCGCGTAGAATTTATCCACAAAGAGTCTTCTCGGGGAGGAGGCGAGTTAGCGCCGAGGAGGAGGAGGAGGAAGAGGAAGAGGTGGAGGAGGAAATGAATGATAAGTGGGG
This sequence comes from Eriocheir sinensis, assembly GCF_024679095.1. NCBI lineage: Eukaryota > Metazoa > Arthropoda > Malacostraca > Decapoda > Varunidae > Eriocheir > Eriocheir sinensis. The sequence continues at coordinate 16,860,387 of NC_066523.1, read as the reverse complement.
AAGGAAGAGGTGGAGGAGAGAAAAAAGAGGAGGAAATGAATGACAGTTGGGGAAGGAGGAGGAGGAGGAGGAGGAGAGAAAAAAAGAAGAGGAGGAGGAAACGAGTTCATACTGAGGAAGAGAGTGGGATATGAAGATGAGGAAGAAGAACAAGAAGATGAAGTTGAAGAAGTAGAAAACGAAGAAGTGATAATAATAGTGAAGATAAAGGAGACATAGAGAAAGCGTAACAATGAATCAGTCGTTACATAAAACTCACACCCTCTACCGAATAATATAAAACGAAAAAGCAAAACAAAAACATACACCGCAAAACCAATCTCCTGTAGCAAGTATCTCGTCCGCGCGCCATGTTGCCTGCGTCGGCGGCGGTGGCGGCGGGGCGGGCGGGGATGTGCGTGCTAGGGCGGGGGAGGGCGGGGAGAACAAAGAAAGGCGCCTCAAGACGGCCTGTGAATGGCGTGAGGCGCGATCATTGGTTCGGCCATTGTTCTCGCACAAAGGCTGCCGCACTCCGCCGCCCGGGAGTCACCGCGAGAGGCTCCTCCTGCACGCAAGGCAAGATGGTCGGTCGGTCGGTCGCTCGGGCGTTCAACCAGCGGTATGGCGACGCTTCCTCCTGGACTGTCTTGTTATGCGTTGGTTCGGTTCGCGTTCCATTGCTCGGCCGCCCGCTGCCCCATTTTCTTGTCTTAATATAGCTGAGAAAGTATTTGTCAGTTAATCTATCTATTTATCTACTCGTCTACCTGTGTATGTCTATGTATCTCTATATATCTTTCTGTCTCTCTATCTGTTTATCTCGCTTTCTATTTCTCTTTCATATATCAACCTTTTTGTGTGATTGTGAATGTTAATAATCAATTATACCAATTAACCTATCAGTTTATTCATCCATCTACCCTTTTCTATATATCTATCCATTTCTTCATCTTTCGTTCTATATCTGCGTGTGTGTATGTGTGTGTGTGTGTGTGTGTGTGTGTGTGTGTGTGTGTGTGTGTGTGTGTGTGTTTAGCATTCACCACCACCACATGTGTGTGTGTGTGTGTGTGTGTGTGTGTGTGTGTGTGTGTGTGTGTTTAGCATTCACCACCACCTCAGTCTGGCCACACGCTGGACTCGTCATCGCCTCTCAGTGCAGCGCGGTGGCTCTCAGTAGAAGCTGCACTCAAAGAAAATTTGAATCAGCGGCATAAATTAAAACTTTTATATGGCCTCCCTCGATTTTAAGAACGTTGCTACACAGTAATTGTTGTATGGAATGTTCTCAGGTAAGGAAAATTATGTTCTGCCTATATTTTTTAAACACATCTTGCGAGAAGGGTAGTAGTAAGCAAGAACTTTGAATCAGAGCTCAGGAGACAGAAAACTTGCTATGAGATTTGGTGCACTTATTGGATTCTTTGAGTCCTAAGTTAGTCATTCCTGGCAAACAGCTTTTGGCTGACACCGTGATTGGAAATCATTTATTATACCAAGCCTTGCTTGGGATACGAATGTAAAAAGGTGTCATTTGAGTGAACTTCTCTGTGATCTCAGAAACTTTTATTTTGAGGAAGTGCCCTAACTTTGGGTGCAACGTGTGAAATAGCATCGCTAACGTCTGCCAGATAATGTTGGTGTACAGCAGTTAGTATCGTTGCTAAGTGTGTTAGAGTGTTAAAAAAAACTTCCAAGATTGACATAATTGAACTGCCAGGACAGTTTGTGGGTGGTATCCCAGCTGTCATACCTGTATATACGCTGACTTCCAGTGGAAAACATCCACAACAGAGAGTAAAGTGAGACTGGTAACACCTTGCTCTTCTGGGCTGAGGTAGCTAATTACAGAGATTCTTCAGGTAAGAATCCTTACAAGGAGTTATCAGAAGTTGCCTTGAGAACCCTCACCTCGCCACATTCTAATGCTGATATAGAGCGTTGCCTCAGCCAGATGAACCTTATTAAATGAAAGCTTCGAAGCAAGATGAAAACCTTCACATTGAATGCAATAATGTGTGTGGAGTGCGGCTTGTAGATAAAAGTATGACACAATTTATATATTACCGACTGCTATCAAGATAATCGACACAATGGAAGCATACGACAGTTTTTCAGCGACATGGGGTCAACTTCTTCACAACCTGACTTCCTGCAGTAGTGTAGCAGAAGACTGGGCGGCTTTTGATCTCTAGAGTAATCAAGGTGAGCAATTATCTGATGTCGTAGGAAGCCCATTTAACCCATTTACTTGAAAAGATTAAAAGCTTCTTAAAATCATACCTATGATACACGTCTAGAGAATTCGTAGAATTCAATGATTGCTGATTCAGCGTCTCATTAGAGTATATATTTTACGTGTTAATTTAGCTTTTTTTTAAACTCATTAAGTAAAACTGTGCAGTGTCCAGTAATACACTGTTAGTTTCATATTGATGCTCGAGTGTCAAGATAATACTTCCAAGGAAAATAGCTGAATAATCAGTTCACTCAACTATCATGATAATATCATGATAACAACACGCGATGATACATTACTTTTGCCCGCCACTCTCTATTAAAAAAAAAAAAAACGTGACGGATGATCAACAGCAACAACTGCAGCCTCCCCCGCCCCGCGGAGGCCTTCAACGGGGCGGCGCCGGTGCCCGCGCAGGAAACTTTATTCATGGCCCTAAATTTGTGAATATGATAAGAATATGAACGACTCTTGTACTTTTTTCTTCTTCGTTCCGGGGCGCGAACCAGCAGCGGGGCGGGGCCGCAGCGGGGGCCGGCGAGGTGCGGGCTGCGTGTGTCAAAGGAATTAGTGGAACAAATGGTGGGAGCGGCGAGCGGGAGGGCGCGGCGCACGACGGCCGCCCCCTGGAGGGAAGGAAGGAAAACACGGGTGACGTCACCTCCAGGGGGTGTGACGTGGGCCCCGGGGGGTTGTCTACTTGTTGGGGAGTGTTGGTGGATAACAGCCATCATAAATATTAGTTAGGGGGAGTATTATACACAGGACGCCCTCACACCTCTCGGCGCCGCGCAACATTAGTTATATCACAACTACCTGCAGACCAGCGAGCAAGACGCCCAATAGACGAGGCGGCGAGGCGAGGGGCGCCCCGAGGGGAGGGCAGACACCAGCAGGCGGGTAATGAAGCGTGGAGAATGGTTACATGGCGGCGGCCGGCCCTGCCTGACGCCCCGCTGTCCTGTACTCCACCTCGCGGCCCGCCACGCCGCCACTCCCAGTGTGTGGGCGGCGGGGCGGGCGGCAGGGCAGGGCTGGGGGTGGGGTGGGGTGGGGGAGGGTCGAGGCGGGGCAAAAAGGACGTGAAGGATGTTTTGCAGCGGTGACTGTGGTGACAATGCAACAGCAATGGCGGCCCCACTGGACGCCCAGGGCACCAACTCGCCCACAAGGGGACGCCCAGTAGTGAGGCTGCCGGTCAAAGGCTCCCCGGCGGTGTAAAACTCTTGTTAAATAGGTGCGGTGGTGGTGAACCTTAGAGGCTTAGATCATTAGTGAGAAGATGAGAAAACACTCATGTAACACCTGCAACAGTGCGCTGGTAATCAGGATGCGCTACATTGCTGTTAACATCCTTCATGCAGTCAAGAAAGTAATCTACATCGGACTAAAGCTACTCCGCCTCGCTAAGAATTGACGGAGGGTGAACTTCTTATGCCTGTTGCTGCTTCACCGAGAAAATTCGTCAACCTTTTTGTTGCAGGCATAAGACTTGGCGATTCCTTGCTATACTGCATCACACATACAGGTGGTCCAAACACAAGTATACAAAAGGCAGTGGAGTTAGCCGCCGATCACCGTTCACCGCCGTATAGTGGCTACATATACAGGGTCTGCAAAGGTTGTCGCTATTCCCTCCCTGGCGACCCACTGCTATCAGAGTCATCGCAGCGGCGCCAAAGCACACACAAAAAAGCCATTCAGTCTTCTTTTAACTTGTCGAGGCAGGGCGAGTCTTCCATCTACGTTAAAATTCCCTCAGGCCGGTGCCTCCGAGGTCCAGAATCAAGGACGCATTCTTGGATAGAGAAAAAACAGAATTGCCAAGTTTTTCCTGCGCTAGGAACGTCCAGCAATATTCCAGCTGTCTTGGCGAGGTCTTGAGGGGCGGTGATGGGAGAAGCGTCACCCACACCCCTCCTAAGCGTTTATAGTTGAGGGGCGGCATTTAAAAGTCTCAGGGTGGGCGGTATTCTGGCCCTCGTAGTGCTGGCGTGAGGGCGAGGCGAGGCGTTGGCAGCGCTGTGACAATATATGCAAATAGTGATGTGTGTCGCCGTCTCCTTGGGTCAGCGCCGCACGTCCTCCGATTTCCCCTTTTTCCCGCCAAAACGAGGGACACCAGCTAGCCAGAGTTGCCACATCTTTCTCATCCAAGAGTTTTCACTTGTGCGTTTATTCTTTATGGGTGTTATGCGCGACTTTGTCAATGTGCCAACTGTATATAACCAAACAGTTCAACGTTATAACCATGCGTAGAAGATATCTGAAAAGCAAGTTCCTTATAGCAGTTATTAATAATGTAATTAATTTTCTCGCTGCAAAGAGGAAAATAATTCACAGTTTACGGACATGACTTGATGATCAAATCAAGCTCACCCAAGGCAGAGAAAAGAAATTATACTGCAACCATTAGACCTCAAATTATAAACACCTAATTTTCAAAGAACGCAACAAACCTCATTCATTTTCACTCATGTATCAGCAAGGCCCGGTACTGCTATACATTTGCCTTTGCTGCCATCACACCTTAGTATTCATTATCGACTCACCTGTCTGTATGATTCCGAAGATTAAGCGAAAACCAAATGCAAATCATGCTATACGACTTTCCTTAAGTTCGAGATTTCATTTGTATCCCCATTTTTTCTTCTTATGCTTTTTATTTCTCGGAAGTCATTTTCTCTTCTACAAACGGAATAGCAACATTATTGGCAGAATTCCACGCTCTCCCTTACAAAGAGAGGTCAGTTATTACCAGCTCAACAACCAGCTGCATTGGGCCTTCATTTAATTCCACATATTCACTTTTAATTAAGAAAAATTTTGCCACACGATTACATAACAAGAGAGAAAACTGGTATGTAGCAAGCATTCACCCTTAAAAGTGGTTCATAAAAACTGGGAAATGACCTCAATTGAGTGGCCTAGGGAGAGAGGGCTGTAACAGGGCTAAGTGCCAGAATAAAATATCGAGTTCCATTACATTAAGGACATTTTGCTTTTTAATTCACGCAAGATGTGTGTTGTTTCTCGCCACTGATGAGGCTGAAATACACAACCACCGCGCTGACCTCTGTGTTCAGTGCGCCGCCTTTCCCGGAGACTCATCACTTCCTTTCTCCTATTCTTTGTTGTTGTTTTTGTCTCAGTCCTATCTATTTAACTCTTCTTCTTCTTCTTCTCTTCTTGGTCTTCTTCTTGTTCTTGTTTTTGTTTCTTCCTGTTGTTCTTCTTTTTCTTCTTCTTCTTCTTCTTCTTCTTCTTGTTCTTGTTCTTCTTCTTATTATTATTTTACTGTACTTTTGCTCTGCTTCGTCGTTCCCGGATTTCTGTTACTCATCACATCTTTTCCCTTTCTTCAATGTTGTTCAGTCTTTATCTCTGTCCTTTCTAATTCATTTTTATTATTTTTATTCATATATTTGGTTTGTGTTTCGTCTTCCCCGGATTTCTGTCACTCATGACTTCCTTTCATTCTCCTTCATTGTTCTTTAGTCTTATATCTCTCTGTCCTTTCTCTTCCCATCTCTTCCTCTCACTCCCCTTTCCTCTCCTTCCCTAACAATCCTCCCATTTCCTGTCCTTGCTTTCCCCCTCGTCAGTCCCACATTACCATTTTTCAGGCTTTCCTTTCTACGACTCCTCGATATTCTTACTTCTATACCAATCCTTTCTACTTCCACCTCTTCCTCACCTCCTCTCACACTGATCCCGGCTGTCTAACTCATCTCTCGCCTATTGTTCTATTATCCAACACTTTCCTATTATCACTCCTTACTGTTCTTTCTTCCTTTATCTCTATCTTTTCTATTTCCATCTCTTCCTCTCAGTCCCCGTTACTCTCCTTCCTTATCACGCCTCCCTTTTCCTTCCTTTCCTCCCTCTCCCTCTCTCACACGTGTCGGGGGGCGCGGGGTGAGGCGGAGTGTCTCTATCAGTCACGCTCAATGTGGATATCGATTTTCGGTCCTGGATATAATTTCCTCTTTTTTAAGGGCGCGAGGGAGAGGCGGGTGGGGCACTAAGGGCGTGAGGGGGAGACAAAGCATGGGAGAAGAGCCTTGAGAGAGAGAGAGAGAGAGAGAGAGAGAGAGAGAGAGAGAGAGAGAGAGAGAGAGAGAGAGAGAGAGAGAGAGAGAGAGAGAGAGAGAGAGAGAGAGAGAGAGAGAGAGAGAGAGAGAGAGAGAGAGAGAGAGAGAGAGAGAGAGAGAGAGAGAGAGAGAGAGAGAGAGAGAGAGAGAGAGAGAGAGAGAGAGAGAGAGAGAGAAACACATACACATAGAAACACACACGAACACACAAAATCAAACACCCAATATACCCTCAAACACACCTATACGTATGTACCTACCTACCTACACACACACACACACACACACACACACACACACACTTCCCTATACACTGGGTCAACAGCACGCGTGGCCGGCCTCGCAGAATAGGGCGCAGCGATAACAACGACGAGGGAACACAGCACAGTGCCTCCCCCTCCCCCTTTCATAGTGACTCCCCCTCCCTCTCTCCCTCCCACGCCGAGGAGACCTATCGTGGGCTCTGTTTGTGTAGTCAACATCAGCACCTCCCTCGGACCGCGCTTATGCCTCCTACCCTCCCCTTTGATTGTCCTAAGTGTACAGGCCTACTACTGCTACTTGGACTGCCGTTGATCACTGCCATTACCACGCCCGTCACTGCCTGCAACCTCCATGACCATTGCTGTGTGTCACTATTTCGTCTTCAACATTACTACTACTACGTCAATTATGTATACCACTCACATGCATTTTATTTACTCTCATATGACTGCGTGCTGCTACTACTACTACTACTACTACTACTACTACTACTACTACTACTACTACTACTACTACGTTTCTTTTTTTTAGGTGCTGCCTGTAGCTCCGTTAGGCTCTCTTGAGGGGCCTCTTAGATGACCCCACCCCGTTATTGGAGCAGACGAACTTTATTTATAGTGGCTGCCATGGTATAGGACTCTTGCTTGACCCATGCTGCCCCCCGGTGCTCCATTTGACCGAAGTCGCTGAAGTTAGGGTTGACTGAAGATCCGGGCAGCGTGTTGGCGATCTTCCGCCACTCAGCGATGGTTGGAAATTGTCAGTGTTCTTCGGTGGGACTCGAACTTTGGTCCTCTGGCTCACCACCCGCCACGCTGACCACGCTAACGCCTCCCATTCTACTACTACTACTACTACTACTACTACTACTACTACTACTGCTACTATCACCACTACTACTACTTCAACTACTGCCGCTACCTTTCATTCCCACCCTCGTGTCCTGCTGCTGCTGGTACCCCCTTCCCCCCCTCCACCTCGACACCCTTATTACCATACAGACTGTACAGGAAGGAATAATATCACCTTCCTCCCCTCCTTCTCCTCCTATTCTTGCTCCTCCAACACACACACACACACACACACACACACACACACACACACACACACACACACACACACACACTAGTTTAGGCCTCCCTCTCTCAGCTCTCCCTCTCCCTAATGTTTCCTCCCCCTCCTCCTCCTCCTCCCCTTCCTCTTCTCCTCCGTTTTCCTGCCCTTAATTCACAGTGTTTATTATGGAGTGTCGTGGCTGAGGCTTCCTACTCTCAACAATAACACACACACAAACCCTTTATTTCGATATTAACAAACTAGAGAAGTAAGTTTGCTTATATTGAGGATACGTTTATTTTTTTTATAGTATCACTTATTTTATTTGTGGCGTTTCAGAAATACCTACAACATCTGGAGCATGACAGACATGGGCAGACAGAAAAAACAAGTATATTTCTAAAAAGATAGAATGTTATCCACTGTTAATTATGACGTGGTACAGTACATAATCTTTCTTTCACTCACGTATTCATCTTGTTTTTTCATGTAAAGGATTCTTTCTTAACTTTGACTCCAATGTGTGTCTTTACGAATTTAACGCATCTTTTCAAAGCTTTCATTACGTCTAGGAGCTGTGAAGTGTACGGGAGCTGGCCTCTTGTGGTTTATTTAGGTCCTTGTGTATATTTGTGTCAGGCAAAAGCGGCGCGTCATCTCAGCAGCAGCAACACAGCCACCCCGCCTTCTGGCTACTCATGCAAAACACTTAGTCTTGACTCTTTCCAATAAATATTTCTTTTGTGTACTCAAGGGGGTTGGCAGGACTTTTTTCATGAATTTCAAGTGTCATGTCATCAGAGAATCGGAGGGGCCACACAGTTGCCTCCATACCCGCCTCGCCCTGTATGCCGTGCCGGGGTCGGGTCCGGCGAGCCAGCGTGGCAGGGGGCGAGGCGTCGAGGCACAGGTGAGGCCTCAGCCGTCCACTTAGCGGGGGCGCCGCGGCCTGACACACGGGCGCGCGGCACACTGAGTCGGTCGCTGTGAGGTGACTAAGGCGCCATAGATGGAGGGTAATCGCTCGTTAGGCTAAACAAAAGGTGCGCTAATTACCTCATAGAAACTGAGATCAACGGCGTTTAATTAGCAAAATCTTGTCGAGGGTTGTGAAATACCGCTGGTGTCCTATTTTTCCGGCCCGTTTATTGGTCTCTTTCTGAGTTTTTAATGACGCTTCAAGTGGGACGAAGATCCGAAGGAGTACTAAAGAAGCGTCTCTTTTTCACGGCAGACGTATAGCTCCAGAAGCCAAAGCGAAGCGTCCTTCATCCAATTAAAGATAGGGGACCAAAAAGTTCCAGAGTCTGGCAACCTTACTGCTGCGCTTGAGGAGTCATCACCTGGACGCGTCCAAACCCCTTTAGGGCGAACTCTTATCCACTGCGGAGATGTTGGCGGAGTGCCTCTGTGTTGCTGGGGGCGTGAGGCACACTCAGGGGCAGGTCCGGACAGGCGGCACACAGCCACGGCTCCCCCGCCTTCACGATCGAGGGGCAGCAGGGCGCAGTACGCGGGGTTCCTCCTCTTCCTCTCTACAAAGGAGTGAAGAATTTCTCGATGTAATTACAGGGCTGGCTGTTTTTTGATGTTGATGACATGCCTTTACTCTGGAAGACGCATGTTTAGAAACGGAGAAAGGGGCCGGTGATTTAATCAAGATACGAAAATGATAAAACATATATGAAATTTTATCGCCGTGGTGATAAATTATTTACATAAGTTAATGATGTGATTGTGGCCGCCGGGACGAGTGTCCTGTTCACCTGCCAGGCTGGTGTCGGGGCGGCCTGAAGCTCATGTTAACAAGCTTTTGATGGAGTGAGAACATAACTCAGACTATGAAAATGTCTAATCAAGGAGCGATTCTCCTGACACTCGACAGCACAGTGCGACTCCTTCAGGGTTGTTTGTGCTGAAGATCGCTGATGATGTACATTTGCTTTGTTCCTTGTTCGTGGGCACCGTGGCATCGCAAGGAGCTGCGGGAATGATAACGTACAACGTTCCTAATGTCTCAGTGTCCATGGGCGGATCTGTTTTTTTTCTTTTATATGAAACTTTCCTCTCCTAGTACAAAATAAAATCTGGTACTAAAACAACTTCCACCACTGTCCGTAAATTCCAGAAATCCTTCACTGCGTGCGTGGCGTACGGAGGCGCCTCGCTGGACGGGTGACGGGACTCATCGCCACCACAGCCCTGGAGAGGGACGACTGGAATTTCTACAATAACGATGTACTGGGCCTTGAGAGAGTCTTGTCCTTCACTGGCTCACACACCAAACAGACGGGGATGAGCGTCGAGACAACAACATTCCGCTCAGAGTACTCCGCTTTTACCCTTTTATCTCGCTGTCTTGACCCTCTAGAGAGCAAAATTTGCCTCACACACACACACACACACACACACACACACACACACACACACACACAAGCGAGGGACAGCAACGAGGCTTTAGGCAGCTCAACGCATGCCGCTCACTGCACAACGATATCCTTCGACGTATCTTGAGGTTCCCTGGGTGCGTCTGAACTTACAGGGGAGAGGGGTGGATGGCAAAGCAGGAAGGTAGGTAAAGTTTATATGACGAGATTGACCGCCGAAGCAACTTGGGGTACAGTATACGCCTCATTTCTTACACTCTCTCGTTTCCTTGAGCTTCTTTGCACGGGTGTGTTGGCGCAGCAGGAGAGAAGGGCACACAGGGCGGGAGGGAAGACAAGGATTACAGGACAAAGATTACAATCGCTGAGGAAAAGTGTAGCACATCATATGCCTCCTTCAGTACTATATCCATATCGTTGTCTAGGGCCTCCCCTGGATGTGTCTGGCCTAGCATGTGAAGGGGAGGAGGGGGGGGGGGTAGGGAGGGGAGTTAAGGATTATGAGAAGGGCCTGAGCGCAGCGGGACGAGAGGCACCACGGCGACAGCTACTACTAATAAGTCCCAACTCTCGCTTGGCGCCCAATTCCTGAGCAGTGTTGACGAGACGCTACTCTGCCAAGTCCGCTTCAAAATTTCATCACGACTCAATGATCACATAATCAGAGCAAAAGCTATACAGCATTTGATGGCGTCGAGGGTAATATTAGCGCGGCGGCGGGACGGGAGCGACGGAGGCAGGCGGGAACTTGGCTCGAGCGGAGTTTTTAAAAATAATAATAAAAAAGAGTAATGTTAGTAACAATAATAATAACAACAATAATAAGAAAATATTAAGTGATAATAGGAATATTGATAATGTTTAAACAGAATTATAAATCTTATGTTTATATTTTCTAGTGCAGTCAGTTTTGTACATATTTTGGTTATTATTAGTTCTTACATATTTAAGTAGTATATAATTATGTGCTGTAATCAAGGTCGAGATGCGAGGAAGAGAAAACATAATCTGCTTCGGCTTTCAGTGAACAAGAAATGCGTTCTGGGTGACACTGAACGATTGTGGGTATGAGCAATACTCGGAGAACCATCATATTGTTAATTATTGTCTCCTACTCCTGCAAGCGACTGTTTAAGCTGAGATCGTGACAAGGAATTAATAGTCTCTATCATTTTCAATTCAGAGAAAGGCATGTGACTCGCAAACACACACACACACACACACACACACACACACACACACACACACACACACACACACACACACACTAAGTACTTAAATGCACAAATAGAGGCATGAAGACAGGAAGGCAGGCGGAACACACACACACACACACACACACACACACACACACACACACACACACACAGCCCTTCCCTTCCCTCACCTCCCCTACCCTGCCCTCACACACAGGCACACACACGCACACAGACCCTCCTCTCCTCCCCTACCCTCACCCACCCCTCCGCGGCGCACACAGTCACACAGGTTTTGTCGCCCCGCCCCACAATGCGCGGCACCGGGCTTCACAATGGGCCAATCACTCGAAAATTATTCAAATAGGACGAAACACGGGCAGAATTTTGATCGGACAGCGGCGGGCATTGTGGAGGCTGAATGCTTCCTTATTGTGACATTTTGACGAATATTGTGCCGTGATCCTACGACCATTCTCTCGTTTTGTTCCTTTGTTGAGAGCTGGAGCAGGAGGAGCAGGGGAGGAGGAGATGGTGGTGATGGTGGAAGGAGGTGTGTAGGAAGAGGAGATGGTGGTGGTAGTGGAGGTGGTGGTGGAGGAGTGAGTTGTATATAGGAGCGTTCAGTCAGGAAAGGAGTTGACAGAGGAAGACGCAGTGGTTATAGGGAGGGAAATGAATCACGTGTCGCCTGTTGTTAAGGATGAAGAGACAAGGGTAAATGTTATGGAAAAGAGGAAAAGGAAGAAGAAAAAGAAGAAAAAGAAGAAGAAGAAGAAAGAAAGAAAGAAGAAGACAAAGATGAAGACGAAGACGAAGAAGAAAAAGAAAAAGAAAAAGAAAAAGAAAACGAAGAAGAAGAAGAAAAAGAAAAAGCAAAAGAAGAAGAAGAAGAAGAAGAAGAAGAAGAAGAAGAAGAAGAAGAAGAAGAAGAAGAAGAAGAAGAAGAAGAAGAAGAAGAAGAAGAAGAAGAAGAAGAAGAAGAAGAAGAAGAAGAAGAAGAAGAGGAAGAGGAGAATACGAAGAGAGAGAGAGAGAGAGAGAGAGAGAGAGAGAGAGAGAGAGAGAGAGAGAGAGAGAGAGAGAGAGAGAGAGAGAGAGAGAGAGAAATTGCCCATTATGTAATAAGTTCCTCTCATTTCACCTACTCAACCCATTACAAACCACTCAAGGGAACCAACCCACAGCCACTAAGCCACCCAAGCCAGTAAGCCAGCTAAGCCACTACAGTAAGCCACGAATAAGCCACCTCCAGCTAACGATACGAGGCGCTATGGAGGAAACGGATGTGTGTGTGTGCAGGATATCAAAGCTACATACATACACACACACACACCACGCCGCGCCCCGCCCTCAAGGCTACATATACATCACGTTCCATTTCATTTAATTACGAAATAAACACAAAAACGAGGCGGTTTTGATGGGAAAAGGCTCTGCTAGATGGCGCGCAATTCGGTGGTGGTTTGAGGTTTACTCCCCGCCCCTTTCCTCTACTGTGTTTCCCTCCCCCCTTCATATCTCCCCTTGTTGCCTCTTCCACTGCCTTCCCTTTCTCTTCTGTATTCTTTTTCCAAATAAACAATGATGGTAGAAAGCATGATTTTTCTTCACTTTTCTTTAAAGCATTATCTTCAAGGTCCTTTTGCAAACCTCTTAACAGCACTTTTAATAGGTGTGTGCTTTCATGTCATATGGTAGACTATAGTCAATCATCCAGTTGTGAAGAATACGCAAAGATATACAAGGATACAGAAGAATGTAAGGAGACAACAAAAGGATAGAAGTGGCGCCCAAGGGAGTAAGTACACAGTCTACCGCTGATTGTTACTGTAAGTGTAATGAACCAATGAGTAGACTGTTTTGTATGTCTTTGTCAGCGCCACACCCAGAGCGCAGCGCAGGACAGGCAGAAGCGAAGGCAGAGGGCGAGGAAGAGGAGCAAGACCCAGCGGTACAGACGCGGCGCCACCTCGATCCCTGATGAAAAACACTTGAGGTAAATGACGGGGGCAGCGCGCGTGAAATCTTAATGAAGCCGTTAATGAGTGTTGGCGCTCACCTGTGGCGGGAGGCGCGCGGCTGCGTCCTCGCCGCCTCTTCTGCAGGAGGCGACGACGGGTGATAACACTCAAATTGGGCAGCAAATGCGTTGTGATAGAAACCTGCCAGCTTTGCCAGCCTAATTCGGTTTTGAAATCATGCGGCCGCTGCCAAAGGATGGATTCGTGATGGATTTGAGGGGCAAGAGGCGTGTATCCCACCTCCACCCCGGCGGGAGACTCTGAGCTTTGTGTGAGGGGGACGGAAGGGCGGAAGAGAGGGTCGGGAGGGCGCTGCGGAGGTGGCGCGAGGGAGATATTGCTGTGAAATTTAGCATGAAATAATGGTTGTGGGTCAATCATTTTGTATTGCTGAGGGTGAGAGAAGGGCATCAGGCGGGGCAATCAGACAGAAAATGGACGGAAAGTGAGCAAAATGAGGAGTAAATGAGGGAAATGAGGGGATTGGAGGAGAGGGGTGAATGCTGGGGCGTGTAAGATGTGTGTGTGTGTGTGTGTGTGTGTGTGTGTGTGTGTGTGTGTGTGTGTGTGTGTGTGTGTGTGCGAGAGAGAGATAAAGAGAGATAGAGAGAGAGAGACAAAGACATAATACAGAAGAAGAATCAAAAATAAAATAAGTAAAAGAGGAAAATAAAAGATAAAAACAAATAAAGAGAGAGAGAGAGAGAGAGAGAGAGAGAGAGAGAGAGAGAGAGAGAGAGAGAGAGAGAGAGAGAGAGAGAGAGAGAGAGAGAGAGAGAGAGAGAGAGAGAGAGAGAGAGAGAGAGAGAGAGAGAGAGAGAGAGAGAGAGAGAGAGAGAGAGAGAGAGAGAGAGAGAGAGAGAGAGAGAGCACCCACCCACCCAGTTCATGTTATCTACTAAAGAAGGAAGAAGGGGAAATAGGAGGAGGAGAGGGGAGAGAGAGAGGGGGAGAGAGAGAGGGGAGGAGGGGAGGAGAAAAGAGTCTATGGAAGAGGAGGACAGTGGGGAGGCGACATCCACAAGAGGGGAAGAAAGGAAGGAAAGGGAAGGGGAAGAGAGGGGAGGAGTGGCCTGCGGGGAGGGGAGAAGGGAATCGATTGGCTAAAATGAGGGAAAGTGTCGGGATGAAGGACTGAGAGGCTGAAGGAGAGGTGCTAAGGGGCGAGGAGGAGGAGGAGGAGGAGGAGGAGGAAAGGAGAGAATGGAGAGATTGGTGAGTAAGGCTGAGCTACAATGCGAAAAGGAGGAGGAGAAGGAGGAGGAGGAAGAGAAAAAGGAGGTTTGGAAAGAGGTGGGGGAGGAAAAAGAGGAGGAAGGAAGAAGAGAATGGAGAGATTGGTAAGTATGGCTGAACTACAATACGAAATGGAGAGGAAGGAGGAGGAGGAGACAGAAGAGCTTAGGGAAAAGGTGGAGGAGGAGGAGGCATAAGAGGGATAAAATATGAAGAAAAAAATAAGAGGCAATGGAGAAAGGAAGGAGGAGGGAGAGGAGGAGAAATAAGAGGAGAAAGAAGAGAAAAATCAAGAGCAAGAAGAAGAGGAGGAGGAAAGGAGAACATCAGTTACATCAAGAAGAACAACAAGACAAAAACAACAACAAAAAAGACCAAAAAGAAAACTGATATAAGAGAAAAACGATTCAACAGATCAGCACAATCAAGGATGGAGAAGCAGAACAAAGAACAGAAACAAACAAACAAACAAAAAAACGAAAAATAGGAACAGTCTAACAGGAGCGGCGGCGATACTGGAAGAAGGAGAAGAGTATGTGAAATGTATTCGAGTCACATAAGGAGAGTGAGAGGCAGCAGGAGGAGGAGGAGGAGGAGGAGGAGGAGGAGGAGATGGAGGCACAGCGGAGGGCATAGAAGAGGAAAATAAAGGAGGCGAGATGATTCACCGGTAAGGGCGGCAGGTGGACCTCACTACTCAAATCAACGTTCCACCGAGTTCGCGCATTAGACGATTATTACGTAGATTGTGATCATTAAAATCCGTTCCGGCAAGATATCTTATACTGACTTCCCTTGCCGAGACTACGACTGAGGCATTACGTCAGATAAGGCAGAGATATATAAGGAAGGAAAAACAGAAAACAAGAGAAATGGCAAGATATGAAAATGGGAAAAAGTGATAACGTGAAGGGTTTTGATATTCGAGTCTCAGGTTCAGATAGTTTGCATCACGTCATACAGGCAGACAAAGAGGAGGAAATATAAACAGGAAACTAGAAAAAATTACAATAAACGATAAAGCACATTGCACACACACACACACACACACACACACACACACACACACACACACACACACACACACACACACACAAAGATATCAAGGTGAAAAATCATCGCTTGAAACAAAGAATGAAAAGAAAGAGGAGGTTGGGAAAGAGGTGGGGAGGAAAAAGAGAAGGAAAAAAAGGAAAGAATGGAGAGATTGGTGAGTGAGGCTGAGCTACAACACGAAATGGAGAGGAAGGAGGAGGAGGAGAAAGAAGAGATTGGGGAAGAGGAAGAATATCAGCAATTTGAACAAGTTATTTATATTTTGTTAAAAGGGAAATTTCTTTTTTTTTTTCGGATTTCTTGACATCAATTTCAAACACAGAATAAAAAAATAGAAGACTTTAGGGTAAATATTCTTCTCTTCTTAAATTCTAGATCTCTATCAACACAAACTCCTTCCGTTATAATTACTCATCTGCATCATCATCATCATCATCGCCATCATCATTCCCACCATCATCACCATCATCATTACCATTATTTACTGAGCGACATCAAACTGGCAATCTTTCCTGTTATTTTTTTTCTTTGACTTCGTTTTGTGTCTGGAAAAAGAGAGAGGAAAGCGAAAAGAGGGGAATTGAGGAAAACAACACACACACACACACACACACACACACACACACACACACACACACACACACACACACACACACACACACACACACACACACACACACACACACACACACACACACACACACACACACACACACACACACACACACACACACACACACACACACACACACACACACACACACACACACACACACACACACACACACACACACACACACAAAGGGAAAAATCAGTACCCACAATTCTTCCTCTTTCCACCAGTTGACAATCACCCTCTCTCCCCGTGACCAAAACAAGGGGAGAGAGAGAAAGGGGATAAGAGGAAGAGGGGAAGGGAGGGAGGAAGAGGGAGGGGAGGAGAGGAGGGAAAACGTGAACGGGAAAAGGAAGAGAGGAGGGTGAGGAGGGAGGGAGAAAAGGAGGAGGGAGAAGGGGAGGGGAGGTGAGGAGAGGGGAGTAGGGGGGTAAATACAAGTGTCCTACAACACAAGCCAACGAGATAAAGCCAATCGATGCGGTGTGAGGAGGAACGTTATATTTTTTTGTAGAGTTCGGTGAGTGAGTGAGTGAGCAAGCGAGGAAGAAGGGGAGTGAGTTAGAGAACGACAGAGGGAGTGAGAGAAAGATGGAAATATGTGAAAGAATGTGTGGTTGAAAGAGTGAATGAGTGAGTGAGGTAAGACTGGAATGATGGATGGAAGGAGTAAGGGAAAAAAGTGAAGAGATGAGTGAGTGAGTGAGCGAGTGACGGACGAAGGGAATGACGGAAGAGAAGAGGGGAGAAAGAGTCAAGGGAAGGGCCTGTGTAAGAGAGCGAGTGAGTGAGTGTTTTGTTATCTACTCTGAGTGTGTCTCTGAGTGTTGTTCCAAAGTGAGTGTTTCGCAGATGGATACGCAAGGATACAATGAGACTACCAGAGACCAGTCAGCTTACACAAATGCAGCTCCTAGGAATAAGTACATTACCAACTTGGCTCCCTATCCATAAATCTATATTCCCTTGATTTAAAGCTTTCACTCGTATCAACTCATCATCATCATCATCATGAGGGTATCAGGACACTTCTCCTCCCGAAATTGACCTCTCTTCTTGGCCACTCCTCTGTACTCTATTCAGGAGCATTTAGTAGCGGGCTTTTTTCATTATGGTTTTCTTTTTTTTACGCCCTTGAACTGTCGCCTTTGCTGTAAAAAAAAAACCATCAACTTCATATTTACTACAAATCAGCATCAACTACATAATTATCTGCTTAGTTTATTCTCCTTATCCCTATTCGTGAACGAGTTATCTCCTTCCTGAATCTAACTCTATCCATCTTATACTTATGTTACGTGTCCCAACATGTTTGTATACCCAATTTTCAGAGTATTTTATAGAGCATTTTTCCTGTGTTATTGTTTAGAGTGGTTTAGGCTGCTCTATTGTGTCTTTCTTAGTCTCTGTTGTTTTGTCAGTGTTGGGCAATACTATACTGTAATTATTTTTTTACTTTTTGTTAATTTTACTTCAATGTTATCCACCTATTCATTGTTCTAATTTTATACACATTCTGGATGATTTACTGCAGTCTATTTTGCTTACTCATCCATCTGCTTGTCGTGGTCTATGTTAGTTTCTGTTCTCACTGTTTCTTCTTGTAGTGTGTTACCATGCATTTCCTGTGGTGGTGTCCCGTCACGCGCTTCCTCCCTCTCTCCCTCCCTCCCTCACTCACTCCTTCAGGCAGCCCGGGCCCTCCAGCACCAGCACCCGGCAGGCTCCCTCTTTCATCCAGGCCTCGGTGCGTCGCGATATTTCTGTCTCCGAGGTGTTTGCACTTCCTCGTATTGTCCTCACTTTATGGCGGCAAGAAAGAATTGAGTCCCACGTTCCCTGAAAGTCGCGTTGTGGGTGTGGGGGGTGAATATGTGTGTGTGTGTGTGTGTGTGTGTGTGTGTGTGTGTGTGTGTGTGTGTGTGTGTGTGTGTGTGTGTGTGTGTGTGTGTGTGTGTGTGTGTAATAATAGAATTAATAATAAACGGTTTATTAAGGGGAAGGATTGCAGCCCTAGAGCTGAAAATTTACAAAAAAATTACACGGGCAAGATATATGTAAACTATGTGATGAGTGATGATGATAATGATTGTAATAATAATGATAATAACTATAGTAATATTAATAATGATAGTAATAACAATAATAGGAATAACAATAATAATAATAATAATAATAATAATAATAATAATAATAATAATAATAATAATAATAATAATAATAATAATAATAATAATAATAATAATAATAATAATAATAATAATAATAATAATAATAATAATAATAATAATAATAATAATAATAATAATAATAATATTTACCGATTCTGTTCTTAAGGGGTTTACATGTTGATCATCCTGACCATTGCGGGCACGGCGCTGTTTTTGTAGCGGTCCGTCCGTGCCCGTATTGGAGCCAGTTTGTTTGTGTGCCTCACTGACTGGCGTGGCGCGAGGCTGGAGGCGGGAGTAGGTTCCGGTGTCTGGGGTGGTTGAGCAGACCGCTCGCACAACGCTCCAGCAGGGTCCAGTGTCGCTCTTGGAGGGTGTTGAGGGTGAGGGAATCGAGGGCGTCTTGATAGGTGGTGTAGCTGGGGCACAGGATGATCTTGCAAGCTCGTTTTGTGTGTGTGTGTGTGTGTGTGTGTGTGTGTGTGCGCGCTTTCAAGGTCTGTATAGCGGCTGGTCGTCACAACACCTGCAACGAAGTGAAGGGATTTCCACATGGGAGAGTAAAAACGAACAACTAAGTCACAGTGTACCAAACGTTTTTAAATGTGAAAACCAAGTATGGATGTGTTGTGTCCTTGGTGGGAAGCACGTCACTGTGTTGGGCAATACTGCTGTAATTATTTTTATACTGTTTATGTTAATTTTACTTCAGTGTTGTCCACCTATTCATTGTCCTAATTATATACACATTCTGGATGATTTACTGCAGTCTATGTAGTTTTCTTAATCATCCATCTGATTACATGCATGTACGCGTTAGGTTGATATCAATTATGTGTTTACACATGCACATCATCATTATATAGAGTCTGGGTTAATGTTTCCTACTTTCTCCGCCACGCCGTTGAATCATTGGCGCCTTGATTGTACCACACGACGGCTGTTTTTTGGGGTTTTCACCGCTGCTTTTTAACTATAATAAGACAAGGAAAATTTCGAGTTCTGACGTCTTCACGAGCACTTATTGATGATTCCCTTCCGTAGAATGAAAGAGTATGTGGAAGACGTCCACGGAACATTATATTATCTAATAAGAAAAATCAAAGTAAAGTTCAAATGCCGATCAGGTTTATCTTTACTGTCGTGTCATTGTCTTGAGCCGTCTCGGCGCGTGCCCTGTCACAACGATATGTTTAGTGAGGCGTTGAAATGAGTGTCCGCTATTGTCTACCAAGGCAGGCGCCCGTGACGCATTTCCTGCCTATGGGGGCACACACACACACACACATTCACACATACAGAGGTAAATTTTCGGATTGTTCCACGTCTCACAAGTCATGGAGAATATTTTTTTCTGGCAGATTTAGGTGTGTTTTGAACGAATTTGCTAACCGTTTCCGTCGCAAATCATTAAATGACTAATAAAATAAGACTTTTCTATGCATGTTGTGCACCCGTCGCCGCAAACGCAAAATAGCTCGCAGAGAGGTTCAACTTGTTTACTGTTTTTGTATTTTACACTAATCACAAAGATCATAAGTGGGCAAACTAGAACAAAACCAGGCAAATTAATGTTTTTTTTCCGCTGTGTATTCCCCCAGCGCGCATGCATTGTGGACGGAAGAGCGCCGTAGTCCCATCCTCCGCTGCATATTTCCGTCGCCTCACACTGTGTCGAATACCACAACCTAGCTTCGCCCACCTCGACCCACCTATGCGCCCAGAGGCGCCCACAAGAAACCCATCAACTTATTTAAAAAATCGCTAGCGGCATTTCTAGCAGTTTGCCACGCATATATATGGAGTTCAAAATGCATAGAATAATGACATCTAACCGATGAGAAGTGTGAGAAGTACCGCTGCGACAAGGGGAACTATCCGAAATAATACCCAAACACACACACACACACACACACACACACACACACACACACACACTATATATATATATATATATATATATATATATATATATATATATATATAGATATATATATATATATATATATATATATATATATATATATATATATATATGTCATAAACGGTCATTGAAACTCTACGGGTCCGTTAGCTCAGTTGGTTATAGCGCCGTGCTGATAGCGGGGAGGTCGTGGGTTCGACCCCCATGCGGAGCACAACAAGAGGAAAAAATCCTTCTTTTATAAGTTCTTGCTGACAGCGTGGGACGGTGAGGACCCAGCAGGGACACCACCGCCAGGCTGACACATGAAGACGCGAGAGACAGAACGCTGACTACTGTCACAGTCTGCCTACATGACAAACTCCTGCCACTGCGGGATTTACTCCTCTGTTACTATAAATAATGCTGCTACAACTTTTGTTATTGTTGTTGGTGCTGCTGCTACTGCTGCTCCTGCTCCTAATATTGCTGCTACTACAACTACTGCTAGAATACTATTGATTTTAAGGCTGTGTAACAGCAGGAAGAATATTAAAACGTACAAGAACACAAACATGAGCTCGACTTTATGTGAGGCGACCTACGAAGGGAAGAGAGAAAAAGAAGAATAAAAGAACAAAAAGAGAAATAACCAAGGCGGTAGGAAAGGAGGAAAGGAGACACACACACACACACACACACACACACCACCCAAAACAAACAGGGATCAGAAGTAATTTTCTCGCTGATAAATTCTGACCACATTTCCTGGTAGTCGTCCTCCATTTTCTCTTTCCTCTTGCTCTTTCCGCCTCTTTTTCCCATTATAATGTGATGGTATCGGCCCGGCCCGGCGGAGAGGAAATGAAAGGAAAAACGGAGGGTGTGATAATGTTTTTGTGGAGGCGAAGTGGGAGCGTTGGACGGCCACAAAGGGAGGTTTGTGGCGATGCCTTATGGCCCCAGATATTGGCTTGGCTGCCGCTGCTGGTGTGGATGGTAGCGGTGTGTGTGTGTGTGTGTGTGTGTGTGTGTGTGTGTGTGTGTGTGTGTACTTTCTTGGCTGGTTGTTGTTTAGACTGGAGGATGTGCGTCATGCTGGTATTGTCCTATCTGTATTTATTTATTTATCCAACTTATCCTGAAATTCGAGAAGCAATATGAATGTGTGTGTGTGTGTGTGTGTGTGTGTGTGTGTGTGTGTGTGTGTGTGTGTGTGTGTGTGTGTGTGTGTGTGTGTGTGTGTGTGTTGATGAATGGGATAAGAAGAACACACTAATGAAGAAGGCGCAAGGTAAAGAGGAGAAGCGGCGCCCTTAATAATTGCTACTTATACTACTCCTTTTATTTTTATTTTGTTATGATCATTATTGTTGTTGTTGGTGGTGATGATGGTGTTGGTGATGTTGGTAATGATGATGGCTGTGGTATAGTTATTAATTTGTCTTGTCTGAATAGCGGCTCTGGTGATGATGTTATTGGTGTTGGTGTTGGTCGTGGTGATGGTGAGGTGGCGGAGGTGATGATGGGATGGTGGTGATGATGGTAACAGTGGCTGAGGATGAGTCTCGTTAGGTCAGTATAATAAAAACAGTAGTAGTTGTGGCGGTGGTGGTAGTGATGGTGTTTTTTTGTTTTTGTTATTTTCACAGCAGAGGAGACAGTGCAAGGGCGTACAAAAAAAAAAAAAAAATGGTGGCAATGGTATAGTGATAATGGTGCTGTTGAGGATGAAAAGAACACTACATTGGGGAAAGGATATTACTGGTGCACCTAAGAAGGCAAGGGATGGGGAGGCCTCGTTATGTGTGTGATGGAAGAGTGTGTGTATTTGTGTATGTTTTTGTTTTTGTATGTGCGTCATGAGGAAGATGTGGCGTTTTTGAAGATTCGTGTGCACTCCCTTTCGTAAACAAACTATAAGGGGAGATGCAATGAAACGAAGAGGTCGAACATTATAAACATGCAACTAAAAGCGATAACAGAGACGAGGAGAAGATCGGAGAGTGGCAACACAACTAAAACAGGAAATGTAGAAAATAAGGATACGAATGAGTTGACGCACGATAGATAAAAGAGAGAAAAAAAGAAACCTGAAAGAGATAAAACAGTATACGTGTAAGAATTAAAAAAAAAAAAGAAGTTCAAACCAGTAACTTATCATTATTATCTATTATTATCTCCATTATTATCTCCATTATCCCATATGAAGAGCACAAGTTTCTATAATACAAAAAAAAAGAAGAGAGAGAGAGAGAGAGAGAGAGAGAGAGAGAGAGAGAGAGAGAGAGAGAGAGAGAGAGAGAGAGAGAGAGAGAGAGAGAGAGAGAGAGAGAGAGAGAGAGAGAGAGAGAGAGAGAGAGAGAGAGAGAGAGAGAGAGAGAGAGAGAGAGAGAGAGAGAGAGAGAGAGAGAGAGAGAGAGAACGGTGAAGTAACAAGAGCCGAGGAGATGCCTGTAATCTTAAAAGGAAGGAAGTGGATAAGATTGGACAAAACATATCAAACTAATTCACACCGACTTCATATCCATATTTGAGGTTAGTAACTGAGCTTCCAAGATGATACAAAGAAATATCAGTACAGAAACATCAAATAAAAGAAGATGTGTGTATTTTATAAGATAGGGAAAAGAGAATAATTGATAGTTCATATATATTCTCTACTTCTACCCATCTCTTTATGTCTTAGCATCTGATAAACGAAGCTCTCAAGAATACACAAAAGAAAAAGGGGAATGATAAACTAAAGAGCTACGTGAACTTTGATAATAAGAAACTTTAATAAGAAGGATGAGTAAAAGAGAGGAGAATATTAAATAGTCCATATAAAGTAAACTAAACATTCTCTACTTCTAAACAACTCTTCGTCCCATCAGGAGGCTAAGAACGAAGCTAAACAAAACACAAAACAAACGTAGATAGAAAAACACCAAATAAGGAAGCCGCGTCTACTCAAAAAGGGAGAACAGAGAGAAAAGGAGAGAAAGGAAAGCGTAAAAAAGGAAAGGTAGGGAAAAAGAGAGAGAAAGGGATGGAAAGGGTGATAATTCCGGTGTGCTTGCTTGCTTCTCCCTCCTTCTTCTCACCTGCGGGATTAATTAGTCGACCCCCGCCGTGAAAGACCAGGTGGTTCGTGTTGTATCTAGGCGCGGGGCACGTCACCTCAGGCTCCCTCCCATGCCCCGCCTATGACCCTGACACAGACCACGAGGAAGGAAGAAAAGTGTCCTATCGTGTGTGTGTGTGTGTGTGTGTGTGTGTGTGTGTGTGTGTGAAAGCAGACAGACCTAATATTTACGCAGTAGAGGGACTCGGCAAGCAGTGTGGTGCGGGTTGAGAGAGGAAGAGCGGCGTAGGGCAAAGCGCGGGGTGTGGGGTGGGGTGGAGAGAGAGAGAGAGAGAGAGAGAGAGAGAGATTAGGAACAGCAGATAGCAGTGTGAACAGAAAACATACACAGCAGTGAGACCTAACACACACACACACACACACACACACACACACACAGGCAGGAAGGCAGAATAAGAGAAAAGTTACCAGTCGCAAAGAAGAAAAGGAGAAAAAAAGCGAGAAAGACACTGGGAAACAAGCAAACACAATAAAGAGAGAGAGAGAGAGAGAGAGAGAGAGAGAGAGAGAGAGAGAGAGAGAGAGAGAGAAACACAGCGAGAAAGAGAGAGCAAGAGACTCACTCCCCGCACCGCCCCGACAAAGACACGCCCACCAAATCTAAATTGAATAGAGCGACCCCGCGCATTCAGACGCGATTTTGTTTTTATCACGGGGGGATCAAGGCGTGAAAAATGGCCCAGAAGACCCCGGCAGCTAGCTAGTGGAGGCGCCGGGACCACAGGGAGGGGGCATAGGAGGAGGGGGATGAAGGGACCGGGGTGAGGCGAGCTAAGAGTAGTAGGGGAGAGGGGAGAGGACGAGTAAGAGGAGGAGAATGAAGAGGAAATGAAAGAGGAATAGGAAAGGGAAGATGATATGAATGGCGGAGGAGGAGAGAGACACCGAGGAAGAAAAGGAATAAAAGGAGAGAAAAGAGAAGAAAGGAATGAACAGGAAGAGGAAGAAGACATGAATGAGGAGGAGGAGAGACACCAAGGACGAAAAAAAAGAGGGAAGACAAGGAATAAGAGGAGAATAAAGAGGAAAGGAAGATGATGTGAATGAGGAGAAGAAAGAAACCGAGGAAGGCAAGGAATGAAAGGAGAATAAAGAGGAAAAGAAGGAGAAGACGGAAAGGAAGGCCACGGAAGACAGTGTGATAAACAGGAAGAGACAGAACAGGAGAACGATGAGAGAGAATGAGGAACCAAAGAGAGGAAGTGTAGGATGAACAGGAAAAGGAAGGGGAAGAAGAAAAGAAGGAGAGAGAGGAGGAAGAGATGCAAGTAGATGATGATGATGATGAGAAGGAGAAAGGGGCGTGAAAGGAAAGGAAGATAAGGATAAAAAAAAGAAAGACAACGAGAAAGAGGAATAAAGCAAGGAAAGGAGGAATAGGAGGAGAATGAAGAGGAAAAGAAGGCAGGAAAGGAGGATAAAAAGAGACAAAGAAAAAAGATGAAAAAAAAATCATAATGGAGAAGAGGATGAGGAAGAGGAATAGGAGGAAGATGCAAGGAAGGAACTTATGAGGGGAAGGAAGAGGAGAGAGAAGGGAGAAAGGAGAGCAAAAATGAGAAAAAGAGGATGCGGACGAGGAGAATGGAAGAGGTAGTGGAGGAGGAGGAGGAGGAGGAGGAGGAGGAGGGGAATGAAAAAAATGAGCAAAGAACGAGGAGAAAAGGGAGGAGGAAATGAATAATAAAAAATTAAAAAAGAGGCAAGCTAGAAAAAAACGAAGGGAAAAAAAATGGAAGATCAACGAAGACGAGAGGAAGAAGAGGATAAGGAAGATGAGGAAAATAACATCACAGGAGGAGGAATAGTGGGGCAAAGATGCAAGGAGAATTGAAACAGGATTAAGATATTGAGCGGGATAGCAAAATGATTTCATAGCCATTGATGACATTGAGGAGGAGGAGGAGGAGGAGGAGGAGGAGGAGGAAGAAAGGAATTTGAAGAAGAAGGATCACTAGGAAAAAAAAAAAAACGGGAGAAAGATGAGGAAGAGAAGAGCAGAAGTAGAAGGATAAGAATGACTAGAAGGGTGTGGTTGATGATGATGATGATGATGAGGCGGAGAAAAGTAATAATAAAAAAACAATACAAAAGGAGAGAAACATCTTTTTTTTTGTCTCTTTTTATCTTCCTTTGCTGCCTTCCTTTCCTCTTCATTTTCCTCCTATTCTTCATTTCTTTGCTTTATTCCTCTTCCTCGTTGTGTCTCTTTTCTTTATCCTTATCATCCTTTCCTTTCACGCCCCTTCCTCCTCCTCCTCCTCCTCCTCCTCCTCCTTTACTTGCATCTCTTCCTCCTCTCTCTCCTTATCTTGTTTCTTTTCCTTTTCCTGTTCTTCCTACACTTCCTCTCTTTGTTTCCTCTCTCCTTCTTATCGTTCTCCTGTTTTATCTCTTTTTATGTGTATTTGTGTGGCTGGTAAGAGGACTCCGTAAGCTTGCCTCGTCTAGCTCAGCCTCAGAAGACCGAGATACTACTTCAGCCTCAACACACAACCAACCAACTCCTTCCCTCGTCCGCGGTCCACCTCACCTCTCCCTCCATCTCCTCCTCAGCTGTCTCCTTCTGCTCCCCACTTGTCCTCAGTCCCCTTCCTCCTCAGCTATCTCCTCAGAAAACCCTCCATCAGCATAAAGAGAACAAAGACCAAATGGAGAGATAGAGTTAAAGGAAGGCGAGGAACTAGAAGGTGGTGAATAGGAAGACGAAGAGAAGTTAAAGGTGAAGAAAATGATAAATGAAGGAGAAAGGGAATAAAAAGAAAAGGAAAAGAAAGGGAACAGGAAATGGTAGAAGAGGAAAACGAACAACGATGGCAAAGAAAAGGACATACGATACCCATGACCCATAGAGGAGAGAGAAGACAAGGAAAAAGAGAAGACACAGGGTTGGAACAGGAAATGGAACAATAGCGAAAATAGAAAAAGAGCTACGACAGCGAGAAAGCGACACCTGATTATGATGATGATGAAGGAAAATAAATGACGAGTGACAATGATGATGATGATGTTGTTGTTGTTGTTGTTGTTGCTGTTGTTGTTATTGTAGTTATTCCCCCTTTTTTATCAACGTGATGGATATTTAAACTTTCCTTGTCCCTTCTGCTGCTAAGTCAAAATGAATAGCTAAAAGACTACCACTAGTTAAGAAGCTGACGGTCACAAAAAAAGTATCATACGTGGGCAGTTAGACAGAGAAAAACAAAAAAACAAATGATTCTCCCTCTGTCCCTTTTAATTTTCCTTTCTACCAACAAATAACCTCCCTTCCATCCCTCATACTATTCCTTTTTACCAACAAAATAATGACTCCCATTCCTTCATTTCTATTTTTCCCTTTCACCAACACGTACAAGTTTTAATCCCTACAAGACGGACACCACTCAAAAAGGCATTCACGCTTATAAGTCAGATCAAAGGCCGTCAAATAAGAACAGACGACGCCACTCTTATCAGCGTGAGGGATACGTGAGGTAAGCTTGGCCTCTTCATTACCCCGTCTCAGTTAATCCTTAAAAGACGGCCACTTCTTAAGGCGGCCGTGGTCATAAGTTCCCTCGGAGGCAGTCAGCCCAGGAGTCACGGCCCGCCAGACCAGACAGCCGCGACACTGCAATCCCCGGGAGCATTTTCTTTTCGGGGAGAATCTAAGCGCCAACAAAAGAGAATCGAGTCGCGGGGGGTCGACATTATAAGCTGATAGAGACACTCATGGAGGCTTAGGTGCCGCAAATAATGGCCGAAATTATCTCTATTATACTTTTATCTCCGGCAACCAAGCGCGCGCCGCCTCCACACACTCCCTTCCCGGCATTACTCGACGCGGGAGAAGCATTATGGGGCGGCGGCGGTGGCGGCGGCGGCGGGGCTGGGGGAAGAGGCGGGTGGGAATGAGGAGGAGGAGGGGGTATTAGTGGTCCGCGGGAGGCTGTTGCTTTTGCTGTTGCTGTTGTTGTTGTGCTTCACACTCTTCGCCCTCAGTAAATATAAACAAAAATAAGTGAAGGAAGCAGAACAAAAAGACAATGTGAAAAGCGAAACAGGATCAAATAAATAAAAGGAAAGAAAAGAGGAGAAATAAAAGAAACAGAAAGATAGATAGATAGATAGATAGGTAGATAGATAAATAGAAAAAGAGAAAGACAGAGAATGAAGGAAAGAGAGAGAAGGGCAGAGAGACACACAGATAGATAAATAGACAGAGACAGAGACAGACAGAGAGAGAGAAAGGGGCTCAGGACTCTGCGGCAGGAAAGTCGGTCACACGGACAAAAGCGGCGCCATGCAAAAGAGCTCAGAGCCAGGGGCGTGAATGTGACGCCGGTGCGGGCAAAGTACTAGCCTGTGTTTACCTGGCGCAGCGTGTTTGACAGTTTGTCGCGCTCGCGGCCACGCCCCTCTAAACCTCTTATTTCCACCTCCTAGCCACGCTGAAGAAGGCTATTCACCGGGACGTCCCTGAATCTCACACCGAGGCAGGCACGAAGAAGAGACAGTCGGCGGCGAGCACTTCCTTCCGCCCACGTGCCCATGAAATGTTTCACTTGTTAACAAAATTGCCTCTTTGATTGTCCCGCTTGAAGACGCCTCGGGTTTCCAGCCTCAGAAGGAAGCAAGCCCCTGCGCAACACACTCGTCTGTTTTCTGAGAGGCGTCGAACATGCACCTCTCCTCTCCGGCCGCTTCTCTTGCTTTCTCTCACTCTCGCTCCGTCCTTTGTGGGCCTCGGGAAAGCTCCAGGCAAGGTCCCGCCGGACGGACACCCACCCACACACCACCCACCCACCTCGCTTTCTAAGAAGTGGAGGGACGCGGAAATATCAAATACAACTTAACATCGCAGTAGATTCAGCAGGTTACAGCGAAGCATTAAAGTATTCCACTACTCTGCGGAAAGTTTCATTAACTTTCATATACGTAAGTGGGAGTTCTTCATTCAGTGAGGCGAGTGGGAGGAAGGGAGGGAGAGGAGGCGAAGGGAAGGCGAGGGATGGGAAAGGAGAGGGAAAGAGAGACAAGAGCATAATGCGCTTTGGCCACCTGGCGATCAAAGGGCCTAACACAGTGAAGAACTTAAGCTCGGGGAAGAGTTTATGTCGGAGGCAATATGTGGGAAATCTCCAAACAGTACAAAGTCGACGTGAGTGTGTGTGTGTGTGTGTGTGTGTGCAGCAGATACATATACCAGTCATATACCATTTAGGAGCAGCGAGTAGCGGGCTTTTTTTTATTATTGTTTCCTTTTTTGTGCTCTTGAGCTGTTTCCTTTGTTGTAAAGAAAAAAAAAAGTCATGTACCGGGCAAACCAACCCTCTCATGCATGGATCAGAAACGCCCGCACGACGACCCAACACTGCCATACCCGCTTACTTACAGACATAACACGAACTTTTACTAACGCACATATCAAGGGAACTTTGCACACGCTCGGTGAAGGGCATGGAGTATACTCAGACGCTTAGGCTGTGGCGGGGAGGAAAAAAAATAAAGATGGAAAAGATCTGAGCCGTTCACTGCATAACATGACTGAATATCCCTCACTGTTAAGACCAATGCACGACTTTAGTTATTTTTTGTGGGTGTTAAGTGAAAGCCGACTAGGAGCAAAGGAAAAAGATGAATAAAAAAACACTCTGCTCCTCCTAAAAAGTCAATGAATTACTTTAGCGAAGGTCATTTTCGGTTAGGCTGTGGACGATATTGCAATAACATTTAAAGCTATACCTGTTGAGGCTCGTTATTTTACCTTTTGATTAATTATAGAAAGAAATCACATTAAGTTCTCGCTCTATAACATTTACGTCAACATTATATTCAAAGTACACAGAAATGATCGTCTGTTCTATTACATTAAGTACAGTGATCAGTTTACTTTCTCAATCAATAACTTTCATGTCAATACGTAAAGACACTCAGTAGAGACGGTTTTCTTTCTCTATCATTGAATTCTGTGTCAAGGAAAACAAACATCAGCGGAGGGAAGAGAGGAAGGGTGAGAGGGAAGGGGCAAAAGTTGCAAGCCGCCATCTCACCCCTTTCCTTCCTCCCCCCTCCCCTCCTTCCCTCCCTTCCTTCACCCTCCGCCGAGCCCTGATCAAGAGGGGGAAGGGAAGCATCTGCAACAACAACAAAAAAGAAAGTCGCGGCACCCTACAAAGACACTATTCAAGCCTTCTGAATACTCGCGGCCTAAAACAGTATCTAAGTCGACGGAGCCCTTTGTGCGGCCCCGAAGAAGAGCTCAAGTCATCTCGCGGGTATTGGTGCGGCGATTTCCCATGTTGACGGAGGAGAAAAAATGTTGGAATAGCGTTTTACACCACGATGGTTCTAAAGGAAGGAGGAGGAGGAGGAGGAGGAGGAGGAGGAGGTGGGGCTAATGACTGTAACTATGGACGATGTGAAAATAGTATGACATGGAGATGAAAATGGAAATGGAGAAAGTCTTGGAGGAGAAGAGAATTGGTTGGTTGGGATGTTAGGAGTGGTGGTGGTAGTGGTGTGTTGGTGCATTTGGGTAGCATTGGGGGTATTGAGGAAGGTTGAGTTGGGGGTTGCTGTGGGAATTCTTAGGGGTTGGTTGACTGATTGGTTGCTTAATTAAAGTCTGCATTATGGCGCCGCGGCTACTGAGGTCATGTAGTTCCGGTGGTTGGGTGTGGGTCTTCGGGTGGAGGGATTGGGACTTCGAGGGGAGGCGGAGCGGGAGAGTCTGAGTCACATCTTTGAAGGTTGTCGAGGCGTACTAATACAAAGGGCTGCTGGGAAAGGGGAATACAGGTACACAGGGACGGTAGGGGGCATGGGAGGGGGAGGGGAAGCGGGAGGGAGACGGCAACAGTGGGGGGTAGGATATTAGGGGTTCACCTCGACTGACTTAACCTCGCTCCCCGCTTGTTTCCTTTCCTTTCTGCCCCTTTTCTTACTCCTCCTCCTCTTAATCTTCCTTTTCTTACACGTAAAGATCTTGTTGTTTCTACTCTCACCCTTCTGTTTTCGAGCCCTACTCTTTTTCCTCCTCCTCCTCCTCTTCTTCTTCCTTCTCTTCCTCCTCCTCCTCCTCATCATCATCATCATCTTTCTCATTCTTATTAAATTTTGGCCTTATTTTTAGTGATATTAGGCGATCTCCTCCTTTTCGTCCTCCTCCTCGTCCTCCTCGTGGGGAGGAGCCTTCATCTCTTCTGTCCTGTCCTACCACACGAAGATTACTAGTAATAGCGGTAGTAAACAGACACCCTCGCTATAGACCGATAGGTCTTCTGGTGTCTTTTCTCCCTATGTATTCCTTTGTATTCCTCCTCCTCTTCTTCTTCCTCCTCTTCCACCTCCTCCTCGTCATCATCATCAACATCATAGTCATCATCATCTTTCTCATCCTTATTTTTAGCCTTATTTTTAGTGATATTAGGCGATCTCCTCCTCCTCCTCCTCCACCTCTTCTTCTTCCTCCTCTTCCTCCTCCTCCTCCTCATCATCATCAACATCATCATCATCATCTTTCTCATCCTTATTAAATTTTAGCCTTATTTTTAGTGACATTAGGCAATCTCCTCCTCCTCCTCCTCCTCCTTCTCCAGAATTCAGGGGAAGGAAAAGGGGCATGGTGAGGGAGAGGAAGGGGGGAAAGGGGGGGAGAGGGATCCAAATGATAATCACAGTTTCCGGTCTTGAGGAGCGTGTGTGTGTGTGTGTGTAGTGCCTGAGCCAGACTGAGAGTACTGTTACTATCATTACAGTTACTACTATTACTTCTATTATTACTTACTTTCATTTTTCTTCACTTTCAATTTTTACTTAAGAGTGGGCAGATGAACGTCTTATAGGTGCTTAGGTTAGGTTAGGCGTAGCTGGGTTGGATGTGGTTTGGTAAGCTAGATTTGGTGATTTTAGGGTATAAGGTTAGTTATTAAGCTGTGTAAGTCTTGGTTAGGTTAGGTTAGGTTAAGTGTGGTTAGGTTGGGTGGTTTGGTAGGCTTGGTTTGGTTTAGTTTTATGGTTTGCGTCTGGCTATTAAGCTGTGTAAGGCTTGGTTAGGTTAGGTTAGGTTATGTTAGGTGTGGCTAGGTTGTGTCTGGTTTGGTAAGCTTGGTTAGGTTACGGTTGGCTATTAAGCTGTGTAAGGCTTGTTTAGGTTAGGTTAGGTTAGATGTGACTAGATTGGTCTGGTTTAGTAAGCTAGGTTTGGCTCTTTTAGGGTTTAGGGTTAGTTATTAAATTGTGCAAGATTCGGTTAGGTTAGGAGTCTGGGAGGTGAAGGAAGAAGTGGAGAGAGGGAACGGAGGAAGTTAATCAGTTTTTCGTTAGGATGCGAGACAATAGTGATGACGGAGTTCTTGATTATTTCTCTCCTAGTCCTGACAATAGCACTAAAGAGGTTAGGTGTTACAAATCTTCGTATTATGATGGGCAACTTTTCGCTGCATTAAATCCTTAGCGGATGCCGATGGTGCCAGTTCGTGTATTCCGTCGATTCTCACTTCTTGGATATGGACTCCTTTAGCTTCCTGCCGCTGTGTCTTTACTGCTGTCACTCCTGTCGCTCGTCTCAGTCATCGCCGCTCCTCGGAGGTTCCTGCTGCTCGCTCCGCCGTTGTGACCACTCCTGACGTCAGATTCACCTGAACCTGACTCCTACCTTGATCATCGCCCGCTCAGGTAAGGCAATGATGATGTAGTGATTCCCTTGTACTAAAGTTAGCACGCACACAGCCAGATGTTGGTTATCCTGGTTATTATGTTAAGTTTGTGTTCTTAATCTCTCCTGAAGACTCCCACATTCTTAAGCTGATTACCTCCAGCTCAGGTAAGACGATGGTAATGCAACGATTCCCTCCCCTTCACATTTCCACGGCCAGATGTTCCTAACCCTGGTTTCTGTGTTAAGTTTGTGTTCTTAATCTCACTTTAAGACTTCCTCATCCTTAAGCTGATAACCGGGATTGTAGTGGTTATGGTGTGACTCTCTTGCATCGAAGTTAACAAACACAAAACCAACTGCTTGCTAATTATGGCCAGTAGGTTGAGTCCGCAGTGTTCGTAATCTCACCTTTAATAACTTATAAGTTCCAACAACGTTTTCTTCCTCTTATGCAGGCAGAGGTTAAGCAGCAATTTCCTTTCCTTTTCGTCAACACACAATCAAGTGTTTGCTATTCTTGATGTTCAGTTTGCCGCATTCATAATCATCAAGAGACCTAATAACCTGTTTTCATCTGTGCATGTATTGACTATGCTTGTTTTCTAATGGCTTTGTCATGACTCAGTGGTGAAAATTTCTTGATACGTCACCTACTCACGTCGTTTCACAATTTAATGATAAATTATGGAAAACGTGTATAAGACGAACTTTTCTCAATTTGTAGATATAAAACTTTTGATGAGCGGCGGGAGTGTAACTGAGAGTCTCTTGTCTCTTCAGGCACCATGACGATTAAGTGTCCGCACGGCGATGATATCCTCGCGCAGGCCAGGACAACTGCTGCTGTCAGCCTGGTGGTCGGAATCTCCATTGGAATTCTCCTCGGCCTCCTTTACTGGGTCACGAAATGGCATCTGCGTCTACGAGGTAAACAGTCCACCACAAACAATTGTGTTGCCCGGACGGGCGCCATCCAGAAACAGGCTCTTCAACCGCCGCGTCAAAAAATAAAGTACCAAACAAGCAACTCTACAACCATCTCAGGAAACAGTGACGACCAGGGGGAGAAGAGTCATCGCTATCAGCACGCAAAGGTGATGCTCCCTATGCAAAGTGAGGCACAGCAGCGTGGAAGGAACAGGGCCCCAACCGCGAGTCCTGACATGTGCGTCGATTACAAGAACAACCCTTCTTATAATGACAACCCATACCTTAATCAATACAACGAGGAGGATGAAAAGTACGTAAACTTCAGCAAACCATCCCAGCAAAACGACGAGGACATATACTTGGCCTTAGACGACAGTGTCTCAAGCCAGCAACACACCATGGGCAGAGGCCCTGGCAGTAAAGTGCCCTACAGCAATATCAACCGACACCCCGAGCAGCACGACGAGGAACCAACCTATGCAAACTTACAAAACAACTCTCGCAACAGTGAAGAATATGCCTACGTCACCATGCCCTACGTTGCCCAGGCGGTGGCCAACCAGCCACAAACCAATCAAGGGTATTTATTCATGGGTACAGCCCCTCCACGTCCCCCTCGCCGCTGAAGAGTATTTCATCACCGTGGGGAGCGTGCGGCTCTGATGGCCTGTAGTGCTAAAGTGGAAAGGGTTAAAAACACAGCACAAGGCGGAGAGGGGTGTGGAGCGTGGCAGAGACGCTCGCAAATGAACCCCCTTGGCGATGGCAGGATGACCCTTCTCCAAATCGCCTCTGCTTCCTGTTTTCTCTTTATTAGTTTTGTATCTCCTCCTTTAAGAATGTTACAGCTGTTCTCGTATCAGTGACGTGACCTGGCGTTGACACGAATACATCTTTCCGATTTGTTTTCGCTTCCTGTTTTCTCTCGATTTAAGGAAACATTGAATTTGAATCTATTCCGTTTTAGTGAGGGCTTAGGATGCACACAGCCTTTGGATACCACATATAAACATTGCTCCCGTGTGAATATGCAAACATGAAGGCAAGCTGTGCCACAGATGATCGTATGACCGTTTCTTGCATCGCTCTTCCAACCTCTCATTGCCGCAGCCACTCATGAAATACCGCACACTCTCGCCCTTTCAGTGTCCCCTTCTGCTCCTAGCTTTTCCATCGCATTCTGAGGTCGCATAGCATACCTCTCAGTAGGCTCATTGGGTATTGCCTATCATTTTCCCTCCTCAAGTGTCCTTATCCTCCATTTCCTCGCATTTCTGTCCTTCTTAGGGAATGCGAGGCCTGCCAATCAACACTATGTACAGACCCCAGCTTTATAATTTGTTTTATCTATTGTTCCTTTATTCATGTGTTCTCTATCGTTCTCCCCTTCACTTTGCTGCTCCATCCTGAGGTCGTGTGGCCGGGAAGAAGCATGATTGGCACATTCCGGAGCTGCTGAGCCATGGGGGACGCGCGGGTCGTAGCTCACAAACTAACCACGTAACACTCTTCTAATTATTCTCAGTGTTCTTCCCGGTAAAGAGTATAAACCACGTAATCCTCTTCTAATAATTTTCAATGTATTTACCTTACCTAGCCTAGCCTAACCTAACCCAGCCACGTAATTCCCTTCTAATTATTCTAAGTGTACTTCCCGGCAAGGAGTATTAACCCATTAATTCTTAAATCATTTCAATTGTATTTCCCTCACGTAGCCTAACCTAACCCAACCCGACCCAACCTAACCTAATCCAACCTAACCTAATCCAAGCTAACCTAACCCAACCCAACCTAACCTAACCCAACCTAACCTAATCCAAGCTAATCTAACCCAACCCAACCTAACCTAACCCAACCTAACCTAATCCAAGCTTACCTAACCCAACCCAACCTAACCTAACCCAACCTAACCTAATCCAAGCTAACCTAACCCAACCCAACCTAACCTAACCCAACCTAGTTTAACCCAAGCTAACCTAACCCAACCTAACCCATCCTATCCCAGCCATAACCAATGTAGTCTAAACAGTGCAGGAACACGCTGGCCAGCAATAACCACCACACACATCAGCCGGCCTCCGTACTTTTCTCGCTTCGACTCCTGTTTTTTTTTTAACGTTGTACTTGTCGCTGCGTTCGTGAGCTTACGGCTGCGAAGTGTTGGGCGCGTAGAGGATGTTAGGGCACGGAGATAAGGCCCATTGATAGTACGCCAGATTAAGTGTCTCTGTCAAGTGTGACTGAACTATTAAGAGACAGACAGACGTTTGTAGCGGGGAAAGATATTGTAAGGTAAAATGTATTCCAGGTGATTGATATGATTACTACTGTTATGTTATCATTATTATTATTATTATTATTATTATTATTATTATTATTATTATTATTATTATTATTATTATTATTATTATTATTATTATTATTATTATTATTATTATTATCATTATCATCATCATCATCATCATCACCATCACCATCATCATCATCATCATCACCATCATCATCATCATTCATTCATTCATTAAACATTATACAGTATCATTACAAAGTGAACATTATGACATGTATATATTGCCATGTATGAAAGGTCTGCAGAAAAATACAGCTTCAATGAATATGTCTTTGGTGTTTACATTTCTTCCTGCTCTGTCCTATAAAGACTTTGTAGTTTGTGGTCTGTATGTTCGTTACGCAGCATAAAAAATGGGAAAAAAATCTTTATTACTTTCCTTTTAAAGAATGGACAAAGGAGAAAACCCAAACTGACCCCCTCTCTCTCTCTTTCCTCCAACCCAAACTGACCCCCCCTCTCTCTCTTTCCTCCAACCCAAACTGACCCCCTCTCTCTCTCTTTCCTCCAACCCAAACTGACCCCCTCTCTCTCTCTTTCCTCCAACCCAAACTGACCCCTTCTCTCTCTCTTTCCTCCAACCCAAACTGACCCCCTCTCTTTCCTCCAACCCAAACTGACCCCTCTCTCTTTCCTCCAACCCCCTCTCTCTCTTTCCTCCATCCCAAACTGACCCCCGCTCTCTCTCGTTCCTCCCCGCCAAACTGACCCCCCTCTCTCTTTCCTCCAACC
Organism: Eriocheir sinensis; assembly: GCF_024679095.1. Classification (NCBI taxonomy): domain Eukaryota; kingdom Metazoa; phylum Arthropoda; class Malacostraca; order Decapoda; family Varunidae; genus Eriocheir; species Eriocheir sinensis. The sequence continues at coordinate 16,824,383 of NC_066523.1, read as the reverse complement.
CAAACTGACCCCTCTCTCTTTCCTCCAACCCAATCTGACCACTCTATCTCTCTTTCCTCCAACCCAAACTGACCCCCTCTCTCTCTCTTTCCTCCAACCCAAACTGACCCCCTCTCTCTCTCTTTCCTCCAACCCAAACTGACCCCCTCTCTCTTTCCTCCAACCCAAACTGACCCCCTCTCTCTCTCTTTCCTCCAACCCAAACTGACCCCCCTCTCTCTCTTTCCTCCAACCCAAACTGACCCCCTCTCCCTCTCTTTCCTCCAATCCAAACTGACCCCCGTCTCTTTCCTCCAACCCAAACTGACCCCCTCTCTCTCTCTTTCCTCCAACCCAAACTGACCCCCTCTCTCTCTTTCCTCCAACCCAAACTGACCCCTCTCTCTCTCTTTCCTCCAACCCAAACTGACCCCCCTCTCTCTTTCCTCCAACCCAAACTGACCCCTCTCTCTTTCCTCCAACCCAAACTGACCCTCTCTCTTTCCTCCAACCCAAACTGACCCCCTCTCCCTCTCTTTCCTCCAATCCAAACTGACCCCCCTCTCTCTCTTTCCTCCAACCCAAACTGACCCCCCTCTCGCTCTTTCCTCCAACCCAAACTGACCCCCTCTCTCTCTCTTTCCTCCAACCCAAACTGACCCCCTCTCTCTCTCTTTCCTCCAACCCAAACTGACCCCCCTCTCGCTCTTTCCTCCATCCCAAACTGACCTCCCTCCCTCTCTTTCCTCCAACCCAAACTGACCCCCACTCTCTTTCCTCCAACCCAAACTGACCACCCTCCCTCTCTTTCCTCCAACCCAAACTGACCCCCTCTCCCTCTCGTTCCTCCAACCCAAACTGACCTCCCTCTCTCTCTTTCCTCCAACCCAAAAAGGCCCCCTCTCTCTCTCTTTCCTCCAACCCAAACTGACCTCCCTCTCTCTCTTTCCTCCAACCCAAACTGACCCCCTCTCTCTCTCTTTCCTCCAGCCTAAACTGACCCCCCTCTCTCTCTTTCCTCCAACCCAAACTGACCCCCTCTCTTTCCTCTAACCGAAATTGACCCTCCTCTCTTTTGGCCACGTGGATTGTCTCTTCTTTTCGCTGGAGTGGCGTTTGGTGACCTTTTTTTGTTTTTTGTTTATCTTTTTCTTCTTAATTTGCATCCGTTGCTGTAAAAAAGGACTGAGAACAGGAGCCAGCGTAGGTACTCACAAGCTCCACCCCGAGTTGCCGCGCCGTGGTGGTCATGTGAAGCAGACAGGACGCGGCGGAGACAGGATTCCTCACTTCCCCCCCATCACCACCAGCTGTACAGGAAGGAAAACAGTACTGGTGAGAAATGAGCTTTGGATAGGCGTTCTAAGTCATCCTTCTACGTAGGCCTATACCACGACTAGCATGACGTGTATAACTTTGTCTGTCTATTTTGATTAGGAGAAAGTGTGTGGCGGGGGGGTGTCACGGTATTCTATGTGCAAAGATAAAAGATAAAAAAAAATGATATAAAACCTCTACCATCATGAACATTTACAAAACAACGGTCCAATCAATCACCACATAAGCACGAACAAGAAAACCAATCAAAGTATCATGCACAACTCAACTAAAAGATAACATAAGATAAGATAAGATAACTTTATTGTCACATTGAATACGAAATAAAACATGAAATTTGTTTTGGCATTGAGCTCAAGGGACTCACTAACCACTGCACAGAAGATTCATGACAGCTCAGTAGTGCAAGAATCAGACAAAAACACAATAGGATACAAAAGGTTACAAGGAGAGTGCAAAAAGCCATTCCTCCTACACTCTGCTGCACCTGGGAACTAGCTATGCACCATCCGATACCTTCCACGTCCATAAATTTATCTAACCTTCATATAAAAGACTGCAATATATACGAGTACAGTCCTTATTCCATGTAACCACTACGGCCAGCGACTCAGGGTACTCGAGGTCCTGAGTGTGAAATTTTGATGTGAAAGGGTCGCACATGGTCGGAAAGAGGTCTAGAAACGATCGCCGGATGCTGAGTCGGCACAGTTTGAAAGGTGCCTAAAAGTCGCTGGGTTGTCGTGGCCCAGAGTCGGCACAATGTGAACGGGGCTTACCCTTACTTTATGAATATTTACTTTTTAAAGCTTTAGGAGTGAGTAGCGGACTTTTTTTTTTCATTATTGTTTCCTTTTTTTTTTGCCCTTGAACTGTTTCCTTTGCTGTAAAAAAAAAAAAATACGTATTCTTGTTTAATATATTGTTACTGGTTTTGGCATATTTCTTTTAACTGTAAGCTTACCTTTACTTAGAACATATGTATACCTTCTCTGTTGAAATTTTGAGGTGTTATAAGAATAGATATGAAGCTTGATCGGGGAAGTGTTAGTAAAGTTGGATTTTGAGTTAGGTTTAAAGTTACGGTAGGTTAAGATAGGTTAAGTTAGGTTAAGCTAGGTTAGGTTAGGACAGTTAAGGGTGAAGATTGACTGCCCTTTCTTAATCCTTACCAAGAAATCATCACCTTTAATCCCCCAAATTACCCGCGTCGTGTCCCAACCGGATGCCTCTTCAACGATAGTGAAGGCCAAGAGTGAATGTCAGAGGCTTCCCATTGTAACGAGAAGAGATAAGAAGACGAAGTGGAAGGGATGCTGCAAGGTGAGAACAACTGAGAGGAGATGAGAGAGGAGACGCGACGGTGTGACAAAAATGGGATGCGAAACGAGAAAGATGAAACAATAGACGAAAAGAAACCGAGAAGATGGGAGGTTTGAGATGAGACTAGACGAGGTGGGACGCGATGAAACATGAGCCGAAGAGGTGAGAAGAAAAACATGACGAAAAGACCGGACGACAGATGACAAGAAAAGAGAAAGGACGAGACAATACGCGAAGGTGAGATGAGACGATGCAAGAGATGAAATGACATGAGGCGAAAGAAGGGACGAGAGTTAAGATGAGAAATAGACTAAATTTGAAATGAGGAAAAGGTGGATTTGAGGTAAGAAAAATGAACAGATTTGAAATAAAGAGCAGAATAATGAGAAAAATAGACTAAATTTGAGATGAAAATAACTATATCTGAGGAGAAAAAATATTTGAAACGAGAAAAGACATGAGACAGAAGATGAGACGGAACGAGATAAACAAAAAACGTAGCCCCGCATCTTAAGAGGAAGTGAGAAAACCTGTAGTCACTCATTCATTGATAAGTAAGTAAATAAGTAAGTAAGTAAATAAGTAAGTAAGTAAGGTAGGTAAGTAAGTAAGTAGGGTAGGTAAGTCGGTAAGAAAGTGAGCAAGTAGGTAAGTGAATGAGTGAGGGAAGGAACATACTATTTAGACTGGGTAAATTTAGGATTAGTTAGGTTAGGTTAGGTTAGGTTAAGTTAGGTTAGTGAAGGGGTGGGAGTGGACAACAGACCCATTCACTTTACTTAACAAAATGAAGGTAAGAACTACACCCACCTTACTTATAATAATACATAGTTACATGAGATTGAAACTATCTATGCCATTATATGCTGAGAGAGAAGGAGGAGGACGGAAAGATTGGAAAGAGGAAGGGACATAAAGGAAAACTCAAATACAACCAAACAAAAACAAATAAACGAAGCATATAGATTTGTAAAGAACTAAAACCCACTCCCTTGCTGACCTTAACACCGCTTTTATCTTGAATCACCTTGACTCACTCACCACCAAGGAGAGGAAGCGTACACAACAAAACACTAACGCAAGCCTGACCTGTGTGAGCTATACCAGAACAGAACACGTAGCAGCTCTGTTATATGTGAGCACTAGAATAAATGACTGACGGACAAACCTACACTAAAATATAAAAAAAAAGTGAGATTGAATTGTAATGGACGGATGAGCTGTTGAGAGGAAAACAAAAATAGATAGATATATAGATAGATAGATAGACAGATAGATATACAGATATGGATATAGATAGAGGAAGAGCAAGCTGATTGGAAGAATACACACACATAAATAGATACAAATAGACAGATAGAGAGGTAAATGGATAGATAGATATAGATAGACAAGCTTATAGATCACACACATTGCAATTCAACTTTACAGGTTCCAAATAAAAAAAGCGATTTACAGTTCGATTATACAGTGTAGCAAAAGTATTTATCCGACAGTTATGGTCCATTAAAAAAATAGTAAACAAATTAGGATTCAATTAAGTACACACACACACACACACACACACACACACACACACACACACACACACACACACACACACACACACACACATCCTGTTATCTCTTGCTGGCGGTGGCTCAACAGGGGTCTAACTTCACTCGTATAACACAATATTAAAGTAACACAATAACAGACTCATCCAACCATCCCTCACGCCCTCGACCACGCCGCCTCTTCCTCAAGCCTTCACGCATGGTAAGTCACCCATTATTTGCTCTCAGTAGTCAGGCAGGTGGACAGGTGAGCAGGTAGGTAGGTAGGTAGGCTAGGTAAGTAGGCCACCATCTACTGCCATTGGTTTTATTATTATTATTTTTGAGACTAGTTTTGCTCTTTCATCATTTGCTTGTTATGACGAACGGATGAGAAAGTAAAAAGAGAGAGAGAAGAAGAAGAAGAGTGCCCCTCCGCTTTCTCTTCCTTTATAATTATTCTTTCTCCCCCTTTTTCACTTCCTCTTCTCCCTCCTTTTTCTCTATTTTCCTCCTCCTCCTCCTCCTCCTCCGTCTTTCATACTATCTCTCACTCCTAAGATAATTTACTCATTGTCTGTCTTTTCTTCTTTCTTTCTTTTTACATCTTACATAGTGCTTTCTCTCTCTCTCTCTCTCTCTCTCTCTCTCTCTCTCTTCGTCCACTACCTCATCAACAGCACTCAGCATTCCACCTCCATACCTTCCTCTCCACCTTTACTTCAACTCTCAACTTCTACCTTCCACGTCAACACTCTACCTCCACTGTCATCTCCACCTCAATCTCCACCTCAGTCTCCTCATCTCTACCTATCAGCACCTCAGCATTGTCTCTCGTAAAACATCTTGACATTTCGAGAGCAGTAAACATTAGCCTATCGGTAACTTTTGTCTGTTTGTCTATCTGATTACAAGCCCGCGTTCGTCCATCCGTTCGTCTGTCTGTGGTTACGTGACTTCGCCTCCTTCTCTTTGTTGCTGCGTTGGCTTGAATGGTTGTTGTCTTTCTCCTTTTATTTACCTGCAGTGAGAAAGATAGATAGATAGAGAGATAGAGTAAGAAAGTAAATAAGTAAGTGAATTAGTAAATATGCAAGTAAGAAAGTAAGTGGGTAAGTTAAGCAAGTAAATAAGTAAGTAATAGATAAGTAAGTAAATAAGTAAGTAAGTAGGGTAGTAAGCGAGTAAGAAAGTGAATAAGTGAATAAGTAAAGTAAGTAAAGTGAGGTAAGTGAGTGAGTGAATAAGTGTGTGTGTGTGTGTGTGTGTGTGTGTGTGTCAGCGGCTGTTATCGAGGCACTCCTTCCGTTACTGTTTGCCCTTTAACATAGCCTCTGGTGGTCTCTAAAAACTGTAAATGATATGATAATTTGTTGCCATTAGTCTCCTACACGCCTCTCTATGTATAACGCAATAGCCGGTCACACACAGCTCTTTCACTAACCTAAAATCGACATAAGGACATTCATTCTCTATACGCTGTTAAGTTCACGCTACATTTTGTTTATATCTTTTGTATGTCAGTTGCTCTCCCCTCCATACATGTATCATACTTAAACCCAGTAGCCGGCCTTACACAGGTCTTTCACTAACCTAAAATCGACATAAGGACATTCGTTCTCTACGCTGTTAAATTCACGCTACATTTGCTTATATATTTTGTATGTAAGGTGCTCTTCCCTCCATACATGTGTCATCCGTAAAACCCAATAGCCGGTCTTACTCCGCTCTTTCACTAGCCTAAAAAGGGCATAAGGACTCTCTTCGCTTTTAAGTTCACAGTGTATTTTGTTTCTATCGGTATCGTCGGTAGTTCATCCCTCCGTACATTTATCATCCGAGATTCTGTCCGTTTCTCTCAAAGTATTTTTTATCTGACGAGCGCCGCCGCCACTCAGCCTCCCACTTTGACTCTTTCATCGCAAATGGCCGAGTCCACAAAACGCCGCTACAGTAAGTGGCAACCCTCCCTGGAACAGCCGGCACCATCATCATCAATACAGCCATTGTCACTCTTTCTATTTTATTCCTTTCCCTTCTCTTCCTCGCACGTCTCTCTCTCTCTCTCTCTCTCTCTCTCTCTCTCTCTCTCTCTCTCTCTCTCTCTCTCTCTCTCTCTCTCTCTCTTTTCGACAGACCTCTCCTTCCTTCCTTCCTTCCTTCTCTCCCTCCCCACACTGGCCAGGCGACTAAATTGAAGATAAGCAGAGCTGTCCACTTGTCCCCGAACGAAACTCGATTACCCGGCGGAGTCGATCACGTGAGACAAACCGCCAGAATTGAATTTTACGGCCACTTTGTGTGTGGCGGAGAGAGGCGGTCAGTTTGCTGGGGAGGAGCTGACTCAGGAGCGGGGGCTGTTGTATTCTGTTACCGCCAAACAAGGGTCCTCGGCGCCCTCACTTCCTCCCTCTCTCCCTCCTCCCCTTCTTCACCCACCCTCCTCACATCACCCTCACTCACCCTGCCTCACCCACCTGTCCTCACCGACGCACGCTTTACTCACACGTCTTTACAGTTATCCGTCCGTCCTTTTGCGAATCGTGGTACCTGTCTATGTGTCTTTGTCCCTCTGTGTATCTATTTATCTATCCGTCTGTGTGCCTATTTATCATCTATCAGTCTGTGTATCTATCCATTTCTCAGTCTTTCTATCTTTTCATCTATCATTCTACCAGCAAAGGAGATGCGTAGTGTGTGAGAGCCATTCCTTTCTCTGGTTAGGTTAGGTTAGTATACGAATTTCAGTTCAGGTCATCGTACACTGCCCCATCAGCATCAGACACCCTTATCCCATCCCCATCCCCTACAGACGCTTCACTTTTACAACCTATTGCTCTCACCGCCTCTTCATTCCACTACAGGTTTCCACACACCAGCCTAAGCACTCATCACTCATCTTCTACCTGCCTCTACCCATTACGCTGCAGTCCCCAATAATTTCTCTCGGCACCGATCACACCCATGGCCTCCTTTCTATCCGCCTTCCACCTATTTACACGCAAGCACCCCGTCCTCCTCCCTTGCCGCAGCCACATACTTCCTCGGTCAGTCTTTTGTCCCTCGGCACGCTCTTGTTTTGCTCCTGCTGCCGGCGAGTCTTTGTGCCTGTGTTGTCCTCCTTGGCATTATCTGTCATTGCAAGGGTGGCGGAAAACACGATACACACACACACACACAAAAAAAAAAAAAAACACGTCTATAGCTAAGCCAACTTATCTTACCCGACTGTCCCACTTCCTTTCCCCTCCCTTTCTGCGGTCGTGAAAGGGAGCATCAGCAGCGGCGTACACACATACACACAGGCATTAACACTTAGTTGAGCCGCGCGCCGCCACCTCCAGGAATTCGTACCGGCCATTCACGAGGTTTTGCGGGTGATAATGAAGGCTTCCTGCTCAGCCCTGCCGCTAGCCTTTGTCCTTCTCGCGTCACGCTGGGGCTAAGCAGGAGGACAAGGGAAACAAGCAAGGTACAGGTGGGCGGAGAATGTGTGTGAGAGAGAAAGAGAGGGGGTAGAGGGAGAGGGAGAGGGGCAGAGAAAGAGAAGGAAAGAAAGAGAGAGACCGTCATCACTGTCCTTAATAAACTCCTCACGCTTCTTCTTCCTCCTCCTTTCCTCCCTCTCAGATCCTCTTTTTCTAGTCCCCCTTCCCACACACAAATCAAGACCCTTCCCCTTCCTTCCCTTTTCCCACTTAAAGTCACTGTCTACCTTCCGTTTCTTTCCCTTATCGCCCCCCCCCCCCCCCCCTCCCTTTCCCAGCACTCATTCTTTCCCCTATTTCAGCCCTTCCACCTCCAGCTCTCCTCCCTTCCCCCTTCTTCATCGTTTCACCCTACTAGTTATCCTTTCTCCTCCTTCACCCCTCCTCCCAGCTCTCCTTCTTTCCCCTTCTTCAACGCATTCCCTTTCCTGATCTCTCTTCTTTTTCTTCCTTCACCTTTACCCCCTCCAGGTATCTTTCCTTCCCCTCCCTAAGTACTTCTCCCTCAAGCTCTCCTTCTTTCCCCTCCTTCACCCTCCCTCCTCCCAGCTCTCCTTTTCTCTCCCTTTCTCTCACTGCTCTCCTTTCTTTCCTCTCCTTCTCTCCCCAGCCTACTCGATGTTCCTCCCTCCCATCTCCCTTTCTTCGTCTTCCTCCCTCTCTTTCAAGACCACTCAAGCCACCCCCCCTCCCCTCACTCGTGTCTTTTCCTTTTCCCTACCCCTCTCAGCCCTCTCAAGTCCCTCAGTTCTTGTCCTATTTCTGTGCCTCTCTTCACCTCCCACTCAAATGCTCACATCCCAGCAGATCCTCTTTTTCCTACTCTTCCTCCTCCTCTTCCTCTTCGGCATAATGTAAACTCCTCTATTCCCACTTCTTTCCCCCCTTCCTCCATTTTTTCTCTCTCTTCGATCTTCTTCCTCCTCCTCCTCCTCCTCCCCTTCTCAAGGTATTTACCACTGAATTCGTCACTTTCTCTCTGTCCTCCTTTCCTCATTCTGCGTGCCATCGTTCACGAGTACCCTCTCTCTCCAGGTCTTTCCAATCCTCTGCCTTTATGTTTAAGGTTTAAGACACTCATTGGCTTCTATCTTATGTTTATGGAAATTGTTGACGAAGGACTCTATTTACCGAAACGACAACAATTTAGGAGTCTATTCTATGCACACAGATAAGTATTCGTGATTATGTACACACACACACACACACACACACACACACACACACACACACACACACACACACACACACACACACACACTCTTTGAAGTTTAACTGTTCGTGTATGTAACCCACTTCTGTGCGTCGACAGCCAAACGTATACGCCACATCCTTTCGAGTCTTTTCCTACTATGCTAAGTGATGCTTCCTTTGTTTCTTTCTTATTGTATTTTCGGCGTTGGTCTTTGTCATTGTTATCTCTTTCTATTTTTTTTTTTTTATCAGGGGGGGGCGCTTGAATTCCGTGACTACCCACAGCCACAGACAATCCCATTCGCAAGACTTCCTTAATTTTGAGCTCCAAAGAAGGAAGAAGGAGACACTAGTATAACCTTATCTTGGCGGAACAGCAGTAGAGTGGGTTTTGGGGTTTTATCGGTTTATTCCCTTACACATACCCTAAGCACGCCAGAACTCCGCCACCACCTTGGACCTCTCTACTCATAGCAAGACTCATTGTATTACAAGACCTACAGAAGAGAGAGAGAGAGAGAGAGAGAGAGAGAGAGAGAGAGAGAGAGAGAGAGAGAGAGAGAGAGAGAGAGAGAGAGAGAGAAAGAAAAACAGGAAGACCACAAGCAGACAGACAGACAGACACGGACGAAGCAATGTCTCGGCGGAACAACAATATTCCATCGGTTCTCCCACGGCAGTGACGAGAACCCTTGCCTCAACTCATTACCCGGGGACACGCGGCTTGCAGGCTGGCCGGGGCACGCAGACACCGCCCTTACGCCCTTCTTATTTTAGGGACATATCGCCGCGGCCAGGAGACGCACGGAAAGAATTCTCTTATCATGGGGAACCTCAAACAAATTACGTCATTTTTGAAAGAGTATATAAAGGCTAAGTTTGTGAGGTTTAGCTGTTACTGTAGTGCCTCAAGTAAAAAGGAGCCTTATGTTGGGAGTGTATAAGGGCTAGGTTTGTGTAGCACTGTTTTTCCTAAGGTATCTCAAGCCACTACAGGTCTTATGTGCATGTGAATAGAGTCGAAAGTTGTGTGTCGCCTCTCCTGTTGCTCCTGAAATGTTCCAAGGAAATTGAAGTCTTACGTGTGTGTCTACAGAGGCTAAGTTTGTGCAGTCCTGTTTTTCCTGAGGTGTTTCAAGCAAATTAGTGTCTTATGCACATGTGGGGAGAGGCTAAGATTGCGTAGCACTCTCCCAGTTGTTTCCTCGCGCCCGTCCTGTTGGTCTGTAAGTGTTGCAAGCAAATTAGAGCCTTATGTGAGTGTGTAAAGAAGGTAAGTTTGTGTTGCCCTGTTTTTCCTGCGGTGTCTCAAGCAAATTAGTGTCTTATGTGCTTCTAAAGAGAGGCTAAGATTGCGCAGCGACCGCCCTGTTGTTTCCGCGACCCTCCCCTCACGCACGGCCCAGTGGAGCGGATTTTTGGATGACAATGGCAAATGGTGGGCGCGTTAGTTGGCTGCCAATTTGGTTACCAGAGACACAATAATCAGCCAATCTGGTGCACCTCGCCGTACATACTAATTACGCCGGCCCGGGACAGTTAGCGGCCTCCCCTCCCACTCCCCGCTCCCTTTTTGCTCTTTTCTCTCTCCCCCTCTCCTTCCCTTTCCCTTCGTGTCTGCTCTTCGGGGTAGGGGCCTCAGTCTTGTCGCCCCTCCCCCTGCTTTCTTTCCCTTCCTCCCACTTGTACTGTAATTGCACCCAGGTTCAACACATAAACAACTAACTGTGGACGTGAGGCACATACAGAGAAAGTCAATCAGTCAAGCAATCAATAAGAAATGAAAAAAATAGTAGTAAGACAATTAGATATATAAATTAGAGAAAAAAATGATTCACTGATAAAAGTAAATAAGAAATCATTATGAAAATATAGATAAACTAATGCATTAATAAATAAATCAATTAAAATGAAATAAACATATCCGTATTATTAGACGAGCAACATGGGTCTCCTCTGTCTACCTGCCTTCCTTCTGATTATTACCTGTGCAGTCTATTCGCTCACCTGACACAGACACAGCTCGGTTTGGAAGTCAGGAACACGCAGACAGTAATGGGAAATACAAGTCTCTATCTGCCTCTGTCTCTACTTCATGCTTAAATAACTTATGCTCAAATATTACATTATACAATTGAAGTCCAGACAATACGTGAAATAAATAAAGCCCCAAAATATACAATCAAGGTCTCCAAATATCAGTCTTTACCAATGAGCTCAAAACCTTCTCTCTATAATAATAATAATAATAATAATAATAATAATAATAATAATAATAATAATAATAATAATAATAATAATAATAATAATAATAATAATAATAATAATAATAATAATAATAATAATAATAATAATAATAATAGTTTTATTTCGCCCAGCGGCATATATATATCTATATCTATCTATCTATCTATCTATCTATATCTATATCTATATCAATATCTATCTATCTATCTATCTATCTATCTATCTATATATCTATCTATCTATCTATCTATCTATCTATCTATCTATCTATCTATATATATACATATATATATATATATATATATATATATATATATATATATATATATATATATATATATATATATATATATATATATAAAACAGGACAAGTAAACGAACGAGATGCCTTCCGTCTCTACCATCATGTTCTCAAGATCTAGATAACGTCTCGACTCAAGTTCTGCTTATATTGCCTGGGATGTGTGCTGCTGTTTACTGTCTAGACGAGCCTCGATGTCAAAGAACTTGAGAGGTTTTCAGCGGCACGTCGATGGAGTCAACACTTTAATGGATGGCAAACGATCACTGTTCTCATAAAAGTAAAAGACAAGTATTTTTCATATAGGACGTCTTTCTAAGCAAATGCGTTTTTGACTTCTGTACCGACGACTCCGAACAAATAGAATAAATAGCACCATTTGACCCAAAGCTAGACTGGATGATGTAGAAAGATCGACTTCAGATCTTTCATTTCTGAATATTCTCTCTCTCTCTCTCTCTCTCTCTCTCTCTCTCTCTCTCTCTCTCTCTCTCTCTCTCTCTCTCTCTCTCAGGCCTCCGAGGACAAACACCCATTACCTGGACACGCCGCAGCGCCCACACCGCGGCAGGGGAGGGAGAGAGCACGGGTGGGGGGGGAGGGGGGAAGGTGGGGCGAGGGCTTGCACGATACACCTTTAAATGATTTGACAACACACTGGGAAACTCGAGTCCGGCATGAAAAAAGGGGCCAAGAAAAGTCTCTGAACGAGTAGAGTCCGTCCCTGTGTGGCAAATTGATCCATTCTCGAGAGCAAACAGTGAAATTCCTTTCTAAATCGAATCATGTCTGTGCCCACAATGATAATTATTCCGTGTGTTGACGCAGCCAGTGTTGACCTCGGCCCAGCAGCCTGCCAGACTCCAAACACAAGAGGAAATCTTTTAGTATCGCTATCCACCACGGACGCGAATCCAGCGATGGGGCATTAGGGCACAACGCATGAACATACCTACACAGACCTTGCCTTATGTTACGGAGGGGGGGGGCGGGGGGTTGGGGGTTGGGGGCGGTGCAGTGTGGCGGCCAAACGGTGCCATTAAACCCGGAGAGGCGAGCATTGTGGCGGTGAAAGGGCGGCTCCAGCGGTGGGTGTGGATGATCCTAATTGCTGGGTCAACACGGCCTCCCAGCGCCACACCTGCACCACACTCCCTCACTCTCATTAACCAAACGGGAGGTAGCGCGGCACGGGACTCCCCTCTCCGCTCACCACCACTCCGACCCACTCCCCTGAGCCATCACTCCCACTTGCCCACTCACCACTCACCACTTGTTTGCTCCCCTGTTCACTACTCACTCACACACCACTCTATTACTCCCCTTTTTCACCACTCTAGACCACTCCCCTAAATCATCACCACTCACCCATTTATCACTCACCACTCGCCTACTTTCCTGCCTGCTCAACACATTCCCACTCCTTTTCCACTCCCCTCTCACGACTCTCGCCCACTCCGCTCCTCCTGCTCCCTTCCTCTCACTCCCCTTCCAGGCCTCCAAAAATAGGTTTCAACACTACATATTTTTCAAACATTTCCTCCCGTTGCCTTTGGTTGAAATCTATGATCACTTTCTGGGGAATTTGACGATTTTAGTTTCAATCACTCTCGCCTCCCGCCCCTCCCCCGGCCTCTTCGCGTTGGCTGCACTTCCACTTCCGCGCCACAGTTCCCCATATGCGGCAGGAAATTGTTCTCTTCCTACACACCCGTGTTCGCGAATTACCTCCTGCATGGCGGCGGGGAGCGGCAGGTGGCGGCTGTAGGTAGACTGGTGACAGGGTAAAAGTCGAAGAAAGCAGAGCAGGTGTGTATATACGTTTAAAAAAGAAAGGGAAAGTAAATAAAAGAGGTGACGGCTGATATAAACTTATCACGAGAGAGGGAAAGTAAGAGGGTTAGCAGGTATACTGCGGATGTAGGCTATATACACTGGTTTAACAGAGGGACGTCAAGGAGAGCAGGTGTTATAACAGAGAGAGAGAGAGAGAGAGAGAGAGAGAGAGAGAGAGAGAGAGAGAGAGAGAGAGAGAGAGAGAGAGAGAGAGAGAGAGAGAGAGAGAGAGAGAGAGAGAGAGAGAGAGAGAGAGAGAGAGAGAGAGAGAGAGAGTGTGTGTGTGTGTGTGTAAAGGAAACAGGCAGCGGCTAAAAATCGGCTACAACAAAGAGAAGGATAGTGGCAACTGATGAACCTGTTAGAATAGAGGAAGAACAAAGAGAAAATAAAAGTAGACATGCTGCGACAGAGGAAGGAGCTGACGAAAACAGGAGGCAGCAGCATATGCATTTGTGACAAGTGCTAGAAGAATAGTGAAAGCCAGCACCGGATGGAGTATGAATTGCCAATGAATGATTCTCCACTCGCATAATATTCTGCGTTTGAATGAAGGAATAGAGACAAGGGCGGCAATGAATACAAAGGTTTCGCAATTGAGGAAAAGGTCTGAGAATTTCGACACCGGATGGAAAAAAAAAGGATTGCCAAAGATCGCTAAAACGTTATTCACCACTCAGATAATTATAATATATTTGAATGAAACTATACGAGCGTGGGATGGACCTTATTTACTTATCATGCGGCCAGAAATTACAAATATGAGATGTTGATGTGTTATATATATATTTTTCAAACACGGCCGTTTGATTGGCTTTCCAAATTATCAACATAACCAAAGAACCAATTACAAGTTCGGTGGAGGGTTAGGCCTTTCCTAACGTCCTCTTCTTCCATCAGATATTACTCTACTCCATCTTGCACTGACATATGTTTAAACTTCATCTGGTTCTCCGTCTGGCCTGACTTTTACAATAGTTGAGTTGTTTCTCTGGCTGTCAATCTGTTATCAGTTTTATGCATGATACGACCCGCCGAAGTCCATCTCTTGTTTTTAATCATTAGAATACCTTAAACATTGTCTATTCACTAACCCATAATGCTCGCTTCCTGTCCCTTCATATATCCTAAACATAACAGTTTCTCTCTCTCTCTCTCTCTCTCTCTCTGCGATTTTAATCAGTTATCCATGAACTGTCAACTCGTACACACTCTCAAAGTATTGGTTTTGGCTGCAAAGACATTTTTCCTTTTAGTTTCGAGCAACGACGCAGGCAGTTGTATAGTCACTCAGCGGTAGGTGTCCCCGAGCAGGCCAGTATTCGAGCCTTGGCCATCCATCAGCGGCCCGCCTGCCTGACACAGTCCACAAAGGGGGGGCCATGTTGACACTGGCGACTGTCCGGCTTGGAATCACGAGCGAGGAAACAACTATAGTCTGTTCACTTAAGCTAGATTCCTGGCGCCTAAGCAGGTTGGTAAGCTTGCAGCTGATTGGCTGCTCCGCTCTCCCGCTAACACTCATGTCGGACCACATCTTGCATGCTCGAGTGAGGCATGTTTCTTTATTATATGCCATAGCTCATTCACCTCATATATGAGCTAGCCAGTTTTGGTTGACACCAACAGTCACCAACAGTGACTGTAGAATCAAGATGTATTGTAAAAACTCGACAAAACAAAAAAGAAAATGGTATTACGATGAGTTGAGCTGTGGAGATGTTAAAAAAATGTTTATAACATGTTTTAATTATGCTCACTATTTTAAACAGTTGTTCATTGACTTGAGGTTAAAGAAAGAACAAAGCACGCCCGAGAGTAAAAAGACTAGTAGGTCAGGCAAAGCGTAGATATGAAGAAAATATTGCAGCCAACTGTAAAAATAACCCGAAATCTTTCTTCAGTTACATAAACAACAGAAAGGCGATCAAAAGTGGTATTGGACCTTTAACAAACAGCGACGGTGCACTAGTGACTGACAGCCAACACATTGCAAACCTCTTAAACAATTACTTTTCCTCGGTGTTTAATACTAACAGTCTTCCTCTCGCTACCACCAACACCAGTACTATTGTAAATCTCGAGCATGCATTGCCTAATTTTGAAATAACAAGCGATGAAGTCCTTAAAGCTCTCCATTCACTTAAAACAAATAAAAGTCCTGGACCTGACAAAGTATATCCAACTCTGCTGAAAGAAACGAAGAGCGAAATACTCTCCTCCCTCACAACCGTATTCAATATGTCCTTGCGACAAGGCATCGTCCCTTCAGATTGGAAAAAGGCTAACGTGACACCGATTTTCAAGAAAGGAGACAAAAAAGTACCAGGTAATTACAGGCCCATTAGTCTAACTTCGGTTGTAGGTAAGCTACTTGAGGGCATAATTAGAGACAAAATTGTGAGTTACCTTGAAAGCCACTCATTGATTGGGGACTCACAACATGGCTTCCGAAACAAAAGATCCTGCCTATCAAACCTATTAACCTTTTATAACGACCTCTTCACTATTTATGACGTAACCAAGTCACTGGACGTAGTCTATCTTGATTTCCAGAAAGCGTTTGATAAAGTCCCGCATCATAAATTACTTTACAAATTAAAGCAAATAGGTATTGACGGTCAAGTAAACCAATGGATCGCGAATTGGTTGAGCAACAGACAACAAAGAGTAGTGATTGACGGATTTAACTCAGAGTGGGCGCCTGTCACTAGTGGCGTCCCTCAGGGCTCGGTCCTTGGCCCAGTGCTCTTCATTATTTACATCAACGACGTGGATGTTGGACTCAATAACCGCATTAGTAAATTTGCAGACGACACAAAGATTGGTAACTCGGTTCTCACTGACGAAGACAGGCAAAGCCTCTAAGAGGATTTGCACAAAATTTCAGCTTGGTCGGATAGATGGGAGATGCCCTTTAACGTAGACAAGTGCCAGGTCCTTCAAGTTGGAACGAGGAATAAGAAGTTCGAATACGAAATGCACGGCGTTAAACTCAAAAGCGTTCAATGCGTCAAAGACTTGGGGGTCAAAATCGCGTCAAACCTCAAATTCTCACAGCAATGCATCGATGCAGCAAATAAAGCGAACAGAATGTTAGGCTTCATTAAAAGAAACTTTGTATTCAAGAATAAAGATGTAATACTCCTGCTCTACAACAGTTTAGTCAGACCCCACTTGGAATATGCGGTACAGTTTTGGTCCCCCCACCATGCAAAGGATATTGCTAAATTAGAAAGTGTTCAGCGTCGGGCAACGAAAATGATCCCTTCCTTGCGCAACAAATCCTACGAAGAAAGGCTTTCTACCCTTAACATGTTCTCTCTTGAGAAACGTCGCCTCCGAGGAAAACTGATCGAATGTTTTAAAATACTTAATGGTTTCACGAATGTAGACAGATCAACATTGTTTATGATCGATGACAGTCTGCGCACGAGGAACAATGGCGTAAAACTCAGATGTAGACAAGTAAATTCAGACTGCACAAAATTTTTCTTTACCAACGTTGTAGTGCGAGAATGGAATAAGCTTCCACCATCAGTGGTCCAGTGTAACACGATTGACTCCTTCAAAAATAAGCTCGACCGTCACTTCCTTCAACTTAATATCAACTAGAGTAGAAGTGCAACGTTTTGGAGTCTTCTGATTAATGTAAAATCACTTAGGTTTAAGGACAGACCACCAAGTCTGGACCATGGGGTCTGTGTGGTCTTATTTTCTATGTAAATCTATGTAAATCTCTCTCTCTCTCTCTCTCTCTCTCTCTCTCTCTCTCTCTCTCTCTCTCTCTCTCTCTCTCTCAGTAAGTACGTGACAATGACCTTCTGTGCACCAGCCTGTACGACGCAGACAATCAGTAAGTGATTCTCTACGTCGTGGCGTGGGTGGTGGAGGAGGTGAGGCGGCGGGTTGGTGGTGCGCGGGGAGGTGGTGGTGGTGGCCGGGTAGCCGCAGCCTTATCTCCGGCCCGTGTCAACATATCAGGTATGGTAATGGATACCAAACACAAAGTGTTGGCACAATGTCGACCTTTTAGTGTGGGAGTAATTATAGTGGTGCTCAAACACTCGTCCGGTGGCTGCCTCGTCATTCCTCCTCTCCTATCAGGTAATCTTATCGCTGACCCGTCGCGCTCCACAGATTATTCATTGAATAATTGTAACAGACGTGCAAATTTGATGGCCCAAGAAACATTACTCATTGAGCTTGGATGGTATAATAACTTTACGGACCACTACAGCCACGAAAGCCTTGGATTACGAATGTTCTATATTAGTAGAATGGACATCAGCTTTTATGAG